>NW_015163123.1:278469-343764 GCF_001447785.1 Gekko japonicus
GGTGGCTGGTGGATATGTATATAGTTGGCCCTGTTGGCCGTTAGAGTTAGTCTTTGTCTATGTGAAGTACAATAAACGTGTGCTACAGCATGTCGTTGTCCGAGTCCTCCATGCGGCGAACCCAGTACTTTTCAGTAGTCAATCTGGGTGCAGAGACCTTAATGGAAAAACACATTCCATATTTTTTTTGTAACTTTGCAAGCCCAGAAGAGCTTTCTCCCAAAGCAGGCAAAGACAAGATAGAGGGAGCTGGGAACTTTGGCAGCCTCAAGCTTCACAGGGTGAGGACAGGAAGGGGAGGAGGGGGAAAGAAAAGATCCCTGGGCCTGATTAAAGCCATGGGCTTCTGGCCCACGGGTCTTACGTTTGACACTCCTGCTCTAGAGCTCCACGTATTCTTTCTACCTTCTGTGCAGTGGGTGAGTCACTGGAAGGGGTTTGGCCCTCTACTCCAGACCCAAGAGATCTGACTTGCAAAGGAGAGGGATGCTTGGGGGGGGGGGGCATCTACACAGGGGACAAAAATCCCAGGAAGTCTCTAGGGGGCCAAGCAAGTCACGTGGTTTGTTTTCATGTGATGTTTGGGCTGGGCATAATGACGTGGCCCGGAGGGAACACTGCACTGGAGGCCTTTGGTGGCTTTCAGTAGTATTTATTCATTCTGTTGAGACACCTGTATACCATGGATGTAGCACAGCAATTAAACACAACGAATGACAGACAGTAAGGGTGATTTCCCACAAGCGCTGCTCCGCGCTCACTCTTCTCTTTGGCCCGATGGTATGTGTCAATTTCGCACAAGCTGCTGCGGGGCTGCATTTTGCCTTGCAGCTTTGTGCGATTTTCCCCGCGTCTACTCAATCCTGTTTTTCGAGGACTGAGTAGACGCGGGGGAAATCGCACGAAGCTGCGGGGCAAAATGCGGCCGTGCAGCAGCTTGTGTGAAATTGACACGTACCATCGGGGCAAAAGGGAGGAGTGAGCGTGGAACAGCGCTTGTGGGAAATCACCCTAAGAGTATACCAGATTTGGGGGTGGGTGGGTGGAAAAAATGCCAACTCTGGGTTGGGAAATTCCTGGAGATTTGGGGGGTGCAGCCTGGGGAGGGCAGGGTTGGGGGAGGGGGCTCATGGGGCGGGTGCAGTGCCACAGAGTCCGCCCTCCGATGCAGCCGTTTTCTCCAGGGGAACGGATTTCTGTGGTTCGGAGATCAGTTGCAATTCCATGAGATCTCCAGGCCCCACTTGTAGGCCGGCAGCCCTAGAGGTAGACGAACTTCCCTACAGAGGGAATGGCCTGATTTTTGTGCCACAACCAAGAAGGCCCCGTCTCAGGCTGCCACCCGTTGAGCCTCACATGACAGCAGGAGCCCGGGGGGGGGGGCTGGCAGAAGCCTCATGCCCCCCCCCACTGCCCGTTATCACCCATACCCCTCTCTGGGGGGAGCCAGTTTGGGGGAGAGCCAATTTGATGTAGTGGTGAAGTGCGCGGACTCTAATCTGGGAGAACCGGGTTTGTTTCCCCACTCCTCCACTTGCACCTGGCTGGATGGCCTTGGGCAAGCCGTAGTTCTGATAAGAGCTGTCCTTGAAAAAGAGCAGTTTCTGTCAAGAGCTCTCTCAGCCCCACCTACCTCACAGGGTGTCTGCTGTGGGGAGGGGGAGGGGAAGGAGACTGTGAGCCGCTCTGAGACTCCCTTGGGTAGTGAAGAGTGGGGTATAAATTCAGTCTTCCCCTCCTCCTCCTCTTCCTTCTGGAGAAATCTGTGGACCTCTCTCCGGGCTGATCATATGCGTGAGACCAGCAGGGCAATGGAACTCGCCCGTCTGACTCTGCACGCATGTTGTTGGAACTGGGTGGCTTTGTGCGCAATGTTAGCATGCCAGCACGACTAGGGTTGCCATCTCCAGACTGGGAAATACCTGGAGATTTGGGGGTGGAGCTTGAGGAGGGTGGGGTTTGGGGAGGGGAGGGATGTCGGTGGGGTAGAATGCCATAGAATCCACCTTCCATTTTCTCCAGGCGAATGGGTCTCTGCCACCTAGAGATAAGCTGTACTTGCAAGAGATCTCCAGCCACTCCCTGGAGGTTGGAGAAGAACAAAACAACCATGATTTATTATGCTGAAGAAAAATATCCACAGAGTTCTTATCGAATGTCCAACTTACTTGGGACAATTCAAACGCCATAAACACCACAACGGACCATGCATATCTGTCTCATCTCGTTTCCAAACTTTGTCATAGTGGGTAGCCTTGAAATTCCTATGTAATTAATTCATTTAGCAAACACTCTGGCCATTTCTCATGGTAACAGTCTTCGATTCCACCAGTGTTTTGTTCTTCTCCATCGTCCATCCCGTGATCTCTCTCCATGGTTTGTAACTACCTGGAGGTTGGCCACCCTACAGCACCACACCTGCCTAGGTGTTTGGATCTTCAGAGTACTAACCTTGCACGCACAGCGGCTGAGAGTGCTCGCTTTAAAGAATGTGCCTGGCACATGGCACTGATCAGTTATTTTTGTCCTGCAACATCACTTTTACCAGGGCTTTTTTTTGTAGAAAAAGCCCAGCAGGAACTCATTAGCATAATGGGCCACACCTAACAGCAGAAACTCATTAGCATATTAGGCCACACCCCCATGTTACCAGAAGTGTGGTCATCCAGCCACACCCACCTTTTGCTTCTTATTCTGTTTACCTTGTTTGTTGTCAAAACCCAGGGCTTTTTTTGTAGCAGGAACTCCTTTGCATGTTAGGCCACACACCCCTAATGTAGCCAATCCTAATGCGTTTCTGCTGTTGGGCGTGGCCTATTATGCTAATGAGTTCCTACTGGGCGTGGCCAACTCGGGAGCCAGCCGGAACTCCGTTCCTGTGCGTTCCTGCCCAAAAATAGCCTTGAGTCCTTTACAACAAGCGGTATAAGGATTTGGCGCGGGGCTGTTAGTTGCTGATTTCCCAGCGAAGGGTGGTCTAGGGCGAAGTGTCGAAGCGGGAGACATGCCTGCCTGTGCTTTCTCGCCCCTCCATCGTCCAGAACCGTCACGAGATGCTGCTGGTGGAACCGCTGAACCGGCTCCTGCAGGACAAGTGGGACCGCTTCGTGAAGCACCTCTTCTACTTCAACTTCTTCATCTACGCCTCCCATGTCATCACCCTCACGGTGGCGGCTTACTTCAGGCCGACGAAAAAAGGCGAGAAGGTAGCGGAACTTGCTCTCGTAGCGCTTAGTGTTGCCAGGCTGGCGCTGGCAACCAGTGGGAGGCGGGCATCTGGTCAAATGGGGTTGCCGCTTCCGGCTGTGTGACTGGAAGGGGACAAATCAATGTAAGCCACAGAGATCGGAGACATTTCCAGACTGTTGCTCAACGCAGTGGTGACACTTCTGGGTTTCTTGTCAGAACTGACGTGGCGGCATTTCAATAAAGCCTCTTCTAGGAATGTCAGCCTCCAGGTCCCCCAGGATCACAGCTCATCTCCAGACGACAGAGATCAGTTCCCCAGGAGGAAATGGATGCTTTGGAGGATGGTGGACTCTGTGGCATTGGACTCCACTGAGGTCCCGGTCCTCCCCGGCCTCCATCCCCAAATCTCCAGGAGCTCCGCAACCTGGATCTGTCAGCCCTACTCCCATCCCCCACCAGTAGCCAATGTGGAACCAGACAACCCTACCCCCCACCATCGTTTGTCACCCCAATCCTCCATTGATTATTCGCAGTGGAAAGGATCTCCCACTCCTACAGGCAGCCCTGGATTGCTGGCTTCCCGCAATCCTCTTCCCCTTCCCAGAAGACTCTGCAGCCTGAAAAGCTTGCTTGGACTTGGAATTTATCCACTGGAAGCCCCACCTCCCAGCCTTTGTCAGTGGGGCTTCCGTGTCCTTTGATGGGCGACAACACAGCAGGCAAGCCTTCTTCCATCCACCCAGGGGTCATTTTGTAGAAAAAGAGGTGCAGGAGCTCATTAGCATAACTTATTAGCATAACTTGTTTGCATATGCCCCACCCCCTGGCATCACCGGAAGTGCGTCAGAAGGCAACACGCACCGCTCAGGCTCCACTGGACTGTTTTGGATTGCTAGCTATTGGGGGAGGGGAATGTGCAGATCTGCCCTTACAGAGGAGGGAGAGCTTGTACCTGAAGGCGGGGGGGGGGGCTCTGCAACTTCCCTGGTTGCTTCTTGCTCTTTGTGGCCCAACTGAGGGCTGCTGGGGGCAGGGGGCGGGGCTTGCTGCATGTGCCACACCCCCTGGGCTCCTTACTGCAGGAGCTCTGCTCCTGTGCGCTCCCGCAGGAAATGACCCCTGCATCCACCCGTGTTTGCAACTTGGAAATGCTTCATCCGCTGAATCTCTGCCTGTCTGCTATGAAATGCCCAAGCATGTTGCCCGGAAACAGTCCCACTTCATAGCCCCTGGGCTTAGAATCATAGAATCACACAGAGTTGGAAGGGGCCCTACAGGCCATCCAGTCCAACCCCCTGCTCAGTGCGGGATCAACCTAGAGCATCCCTGGCCAGTGGTTGTCCAGCCGCTGCTTCAAGACTGCCAGCATGTGCATTCCAGAAACCTGTTGCCCTCAATCAGTATGGAATCTCCTCAGGGCGGAGACCAGCTCATTTTGGGTCTGTAAAGGATCACTGTTGCTTATGCTGCCCTATAAAGCACCGTGGCCCTTGATGGTAGTACATAAATGCATTTTACTGTTCCAGTCATCATTAAGGGCACTGGACGCCTGGGCTCTGTTCTGGGTTCCAGTTCTGTGACTTCTCAATTGTGTCCTTCGCAGCCGCCCTTTGCCTTCAATCACACAACTGGCGAATATCTCCGAAGCACTGGAGAGATCCTGAGCATTCTGGGGGGCGCCTATTTCTTTTTCAGAGGGGTAAGAGCCATTGCTTCGTTTCTCTTCCGCTCTCCGTGGGTCTAGCCTTCCTTCTGGTGTCAGACTCCCTCTCTCCTCCCCTGCTCTTTACAGATCAAATATTTCCAGCAGAGGCGCCCGTCACTGAAGACCCTCGTCACGGACAGCCACAGTGAAGTCCTCTTGTAAGGATTTTTCCGTACAGTCTGAGCTTGAACGCGTTCTCTGCAGCTGCTGACCTGATAGCAAAGGGGCTGCTACCCCCCCACAAAGGGGCTGCTACCCCCCCCCCCCACCGCCAATCAGGAAAGCAACAATGCCAGGCAACCCGTAGGCAAGGAGGGATCTCTGCCTACTTGGGAGATTCTCCGGGTCTGCAGAAATTCTGATTTTATAAACTAACCACGGAATGTTTGCACCAGGGCTATTTTTGGGCAGGAACGCACAGGAACAGAGTTGGCCACGCCCAGCAGGAACTCATTAGCATAACATGCCACGTCCAACAGCAGAAACTCATTAGGACTGGCTACATTAGGAGTGTGTGGCCTAACATGCAAAGGAGTTCCTGCTACAAAAAAAGGCCCTGGGCTTTGACAACAAACAAGGTAAACAGAATAAGAAGCAAAAGGTGGGTGTGGCTAGATGACCACACTTCTGGTAACATGGGGGTGCGGCCTAATATGGTAATGAGTTTCAGCTGTTAGGTGTGGCCTATTATGCTAATGAGTTCCTGCTGGGCTTTTTCTACAAAAAAAGCAAAAGAAACTCAAAAGTAGCCTAATGAGGGCTGAGCATGGTTCTGGAGGCAGGGACTACTGAGAAGAGCTGAGAGTCAGTTCAAGGGAAAAGGGGGGGTTAGCTTGCTGAAATCCTTAAGTGTTTCTAGAATATGTTGTCAGAGGTGGAGGCTAGAGATCTCTCGGAATAGCAAACTGATCTTCAGATGACAGAGAGATGAGTTCCACCGGAGAAAACGGCTGCTTTGTAGGGTGGTCTCTGTGGCATTATACCCTCTGCAACAATATTCCCAAGTGGGACTTGGTAACCCCTGGTTTCCCCCTCCCTTACAGACAGGATCCTTTTCCAGTGGCTGCTCTGCTGGGTTATGTTTTTTTTAGTTTCCTGCAAAGGTGGTCTGAAAAATAAAAGTGGAGAAAGCGTACAGAACAAACAGTGGCCAACAACGCTATCCGTAAGGGAAGGGGAAACCCGGACGCATTTAACAAGACAAGCCGCCTCAAAAACCCACTGTGGGAAAGCCGGCCACCCACCAGTTCTTGCTGCTGAAGGGATACCCTCCTTGCTTCCCTCGCAGCTTCACCCACTCCGTTCTCCTCCTGGGCGCGGCGTTGCTGTACTTCCTGGGCCAAGAGCACTACGTGGCCTTCGTGGTCTTCGCCTTGGCGATGGGCTGGACCAACCTCCTCTACTACACCCGTGGCTTCCAGCAGATGGGCATCTACTCGGTCATGCTTGAGAAGGTCAGTCCGGGCTGGAGCGTTAAGTCAGCAGAAGCGCTGGCTGGTCATGCAGCGACTTCCTGTCAGGTTGGTCAGCTGCTCCGTCTAGCCCTGTTCTGCCTCCGTCTGTTGGTGCTGGCGCTCTGAGATTTTGAGCAGAGAAGGGTTTCTCCACTGAGCCAGCCCACGTGAGATCCTTGGGATTGAATTTAGGACTGCCTAGAGCACAGGTTGTCAAATTCATTTGTCGCGAGGGCCGGATCTGACATAAATGTCGCTTTTTTGGGGGCCGGGCCGTGTGTGCCATAAAATGTAATGCCAGGGACAGGAGACATAAACGTTTGGTGTAGTGGTTAGGTGCGCGGACTCTAATAATCTGGGAGAACCAGGTTTGATTCCCCACTCCTCCACTTGCAGCTGCTGGATGACCTTGGGCAAGCCCTAGTTCTGTCAGAGCTCTTCTGGAAAGGAGCAGTCCTTGAAAGAGCTCTCTCAGCCCCACCTACCTCACAGGGTGTCTGTTGTGGGGAGGGGAAGGGAAAGGAGTTTGTAAGCCAGAGGGAGACCCCCGCGCCGGACCCTCGGCGTACCCCAGAAGACGTAACTCGGGGGCAACGAGGGTCGCAGCCGCCGTCATCTGGGACAGGCCACAGGTGGACAACCAGAAGCCCTTGGAAGGCCCACCCCACTCCCTCCACGGAGAAAGACGGCGGAGAAAAGGGCAGAGACAGGCTCATCTCCTCAGCCGCTGACACAAGGGTTGGTGCACGGTCCCGAGTGCGAGGCGACTGGAGAAGTCCGGTCTTACCTAAGGGAGAACGGTTGGAGACGCTGCGGCAGACGGCGGCAGACTCTTTAGGCTCACCGGAAGTGGCCACTCCCCTATACTCCCCGACTCAGGGCAAGATCCAGGGGGAATCACAAGAGGGCGGGCCTAGGAGAGAAACACACCATAGGGGGGACAGAAGAGGTGACGGGCAGGTGGAGGAAGCAGTAAGAGGACGGGGAAGAGAAAGGGGGGGGTGTTACCAAGGGACGCGGGGAGGATAAAAGGAGGGAAGCAAGGAGAGTCAAGGAGGATATCGGAGGCGACTGGCTAGGCAAGCGAGAGAGACGGAGACGCGGCTGCCGACCCCGAGGAAGGTGACTCGGGGAGTGACGAAACTCCCCGACCCGTCCATATCTGAGGCTCTCGCTTCCCTCCGAAGCCCAAAGCCGACACGGCGAGTGTTCCTCCAAGGCCAGGGGACACCCCAGGGCACGACAGTAGGGTATAAACCCAATCTCTTCTTCTTATAAAGGACACAGGGGCACCCAATTAACAGTATTATTTTTTAGTCAAAATACAAACATGCTTAAAACATGCTTAAAACATTAACACTTTTACAGTATTTCCTTAAAGTATTTCCCTGATGCCCACCGTCCTGCTTCTCGTGAAGCATTAGCACTGGCACAGTCTGCAGGGACATGATGCACAGCCTCTGTCCTCTGGCAATAAAGGTCATGACCAGTTGATCATGGGCCAGATAAGAGCCCCCGATGGGTCAGTTCCAGCCTGTGGGCCATATGTTTGACACCCCTGGGCTGGAGTCTGAGCTCTTGACAGAAAGCTAAGCAAGGTCGTCTCTGGTTAGTATTTGGATGGACAACCCACCAAGAAAGTCCAGGGTTGCAACACAGAGGAAGGCACTGGCAACTCCCCCTGAACACCTCTTGCTTTGCAAACCCTATGGCAGGGGTGTCGAACTCATTTGTTATGAGGGCCGTATCTGACATAAACGAGACTTTGTTGGGCCGGGTCACGTGTGCCAGGTAGCAGAGATATAAACTTTAGAAAGGACACAAACACAACGATTGGGTTTTTTTTACTTAAAATAAAATCATGCTTAAAACATTAGCACTCTTGCAATATTTTGTTTATTTAGCAGTGTCTGATGACTGACACCTCTCGCTCTGAATTATTACAACAAAATGTCTCTGCTGTTGCAATCTTGAGTATGCTGTTCAGGTGTGTATCTGTAAGCTGCAAACCTACGATGACGTAGCAGCGGCAGCAGAACTGGAAGAAGAAGCAGAAGACAGCCAGATTCACTGCCGGCCTGAGAGAAGCCCTCCGGGGGCCTGATCTGGCCCCCAGGCCGCATGTTTGACACCCCTCCCTTTGGGGTCACCATAAGTCAGCTATGGCTTGACGGCACTTTACAAACAGGCACAGTCTAAGCATAGCCCATCCCTCTGAACTATGCCCCTTCCAAAATGAACACTTCCCCTTGAGCCAGGCTGCTGGTCCCTGAATCAGCAGCAGCTCCCCGAGGCCTTGGGCTTTCCTAGCTTTGTGACCTGAGGCTGAGATCCCAGAGACCGAACCTAGAAAGATGGAGCAAATTCAAAGGCTGTCCTCTCAGCGCCAGGGACGTCTTCCCAGGAACGCCAAAGCGGGTCACCAAGCGAGGAAATTCTTTGAGCTGAAAAAGATGCTCTCCTGGGAGGTTTGTTGTGACTGCAGTTCCAGGATGTTGGCTTTTTGGCTTTCCCGGCTCTCTGAAGAGAGGTGGGATTTGCAACAGACACCCTCGCTCTAGAGGGGTCTCCAATGGTTTCTCTCCTCTGCAGATGATGACGAGAGATCTCCTCCGTTTCATCGCGGTCTACCTTCTGTTCCACCTGGGGTTTTCAACAGGTAATTCAGTGGCTGTCCGGATGGGGATAGAGGCAGACCCCGAGGCAACAGCTGGGGGGTTCCAGGGGGCACAGGCCAGACTGGCTTGTTTCCACAGAGATTTCCCTGGGCTTTCAAACCCTCACTGTTGTTTCCCTCGCTTGAATCAGGAGTGGACTTTTCTGCATCACACTTCTTTTTCTCCTGGCCTTCAGCTACTTCTGTGGCATGGATTAAGTGGCTGAACTGACACACGTGGAGTGCTCCTGACTGGGAGCGGAGGAAAGGGGTGACTGTTAAGGACCTTCAGGTCTGTTCCAGGCCAGCGGGTCTTCGCTTTGGAACTGGAGCTCAAATGTGAGCCAGGAACAACTGGATTAGATGATGAACCTGTAAAGGTAAAGGTTCCCTTGCTTAAAAGCCAGTCGAGTCTGACTCTAGGGTTGCGGTGCTCATCTCCGTTTCAAAGCCGAAGAGCCAGCGCTGTCCGAAGACGTTTCCGTGGTCATGTGGCCGGCATGACTAAACACCAAGACGCACGGAACGCTGTTCCCTTCCCACCAAAGGGGTACCTATTTATCTACTTGCAATTTCTTGCTTTCGAACTGCTAAGTTGGCAGGAGCTGGAACTAGAGACGGGAGCTCACTCCGTCATGCGGCAATTCAGGTCTCGTACTGCTGAACTACTGACCTTCCACAGCCTGCAGTTCAGCGTCTTAACCACTTGAGCCACCGCAGCCAAGGTCTAAAGAGCTGACAGCGCTCTTTGGGAATCTTGCTCTCTTTCAGTTTCAGCTGCACACGTGGTACCAAGGCTGCTGCCAAAGTTCTGCTCAGTATTGCAGTTAAATTATTCAATGGGGGATCGGGTTGCCAGCCTCCAGGCAGGGCCTGGAGCAATGCTCCCTCTAAGCTGTGGAGTCTTGTGATCAAAAATTCTATTTTGTGAGCTACTGGCATTAAAGTTGAAAGCAAGTGATTTGGCCACTGCGTAAAATTAGTCTGCTCCGGAGCCATCTTTCCTGAGCTGAGACAAAAACGTGTGAGCTGGAGTCTAAAAAACTGTGAGCCAGCTCACACGAACTCAGCTTAGAGGGAACACTGGCCTGCCGATCTTCCAGAATCACAACTGAATTCCAGACAAAAGAGGTCAGCTTCCCTGGAGAGACTGGCTGCTTTGGAGGGGAGACCCTGTGGCATCAGGCCCTGCTGAGGCTCCTCCCCTCCCCCAAACCCCGCCCTCTTCAGGCTCCACCCCAAAATCTCCACATATTTCTCAGTCCAGAGTTGGCAACTGGGGTGGGGTGGGGAGTCAGGTGGCTTAAGGTGAGAAGACTGGAACAACTGGTAAAGTATAGGACTGGGGGCTACCAACACCCATCTATGAGTGGGTCAGAGGGGGAAGGAAGCTGACCGCCTCTCCATTGAGAGGGAACGGTGACCTCCTTCAATTCCTCTTTTGTATTCATTTTTTATGTCTGTGAGCACTTTGGGGTGTGAAAAGCGGGTTTAAAAAATCAGTAGTTAGATTCCGGCAGTGCCTTCTTGCATATCTGAGGTCCCTACAGGACTCGTTTGATTATCTGTCACGTTGTCATCCTGCCCTTTCCCCAAGAGCTCAGGGCAGCGCAATAGGTTTTCCCTTCCACCCTCACAACAACCCTGTGAGGTAGGTTAGGTTGAGGGAGAACGGACGGCTCAAGGGGAGTTTCAAAGCCGAGCAGTGATTTGGACCTGGATCTTGTAAAAGTTAGCCTGACATTCAGACCACTACTCCCCAGTGGCTCTCAAACTATGATTCTGGAGAACTCTGCTGGGGCATTCTTTGTGCTTGGGGGGCGACAGTGGGAGGGCTTCTGGAGTTCTGGCCCTGCTGGTGGACCTCCTGATGGCACCTGGGTTTTGGCCACCGTGTGACAGAGTGTTGGACCAGATGGGCCATTGGCCTGATCCAACACGGCTTCTCTTCTGTTCTCTCTGGCCCCCAAACCACTTGGGCCTTCCTGCCATTCTTTCTCCCTCACCTTCCCCCATGATGCTCGTCTGTTTTGTCCTAGCTGTGGTGACCCTCATCGAGGACGGCGAAGAGGGGCAGGAGTCGAACCAGAGCCACTGCGTCCACCCGTGCCAGGCCAAGCGCCCCCGCACCTCTGCGGCATACAACAACCTGTACTACACCTGCTTGGAGCTCTTCAAGTTCACCATCGGGATGGGCGACTTGGAGTTCACGGAGAACTACCGCTTCAAGTCCGTCTTCATCCTCCTGCTGGTGGTCTACGTCATCCTCACCTACATCCTCCTCCTGAACATGCTCATTGCCCTGATGGGAGAAACCGTCAACAAGATCGCCCAGGAGAGCAAAAGCATCTGGAAGCTCCAGGTTGGTGTGTGTTGGTGGCTTTCAGGCTGGGCTCCGGGGAATTCTGGGGTGTTCCCTCTAAGCTGAGTTAGTGTGAGCTAGCTCACAGTTTTTAAACCTCCGGCTCACACATTTTTGCCTTAGCTCAGGAAGGAGGGCTCCAGAGCAAACTAATTTATGCAGCAGCCAAATTGCTTGCTCACAACTTTAATGCCAGGAGCTCACGAAGTAGGATTTTTGCTCACAAGACTCCACGGCTTAGAGGGAACGTTGCCCCTGAGGACACTTGGATTGACAGTTCCATCGAGCTATCCACTGAGACCCCAAGATCCTTTTCCCTCTCCGTCTCAGGAAGTTCAGACCCCTTTAGCCTATACTTGAAGTTGGCATTTTTGGTCCCAATCTGCATCCCCTTAACACTTACCAACACTGAACCTCATTGGCCACACTGTCGCCCGCTCACCCAGTCTGTGGAGGTCCTCTTGGAGCGCTTCACAGTCAGCCTTGGGTTTCACCATCCTGAATAATTTGGTGTCATCTGCAAACCTGGCCACTACACTCCTCACCCCCAGTTCCAGATCACTGATGAATAAACTAAATAGTCCTGGCCCCAATAGTGATCCTTGTGGGACCCCACTGCTTATTTCCCTCCATTGTGAGAACTGTCCATTGCTTCCTACTCTTTGCTTCCTGTCGTTTAACTATGTTTTAATCCATAAGAGAACCCATCCCTCTGATCCCATGACTGCTAAAGTTGACTCAAGAGTCTTTGGTGAGGTACCTTGTCAAAAGCCTTTTGAAAGTCCCAACTATATAAGGTCACCATTGTCTACTTGCTTGTTCACTTTCTCAAAGAAAGGTTGTTCACTTGCTCAAAGAAAGACAGGGGCTGGCAAGGGGAGTGTTTGAGTTTGCTCTGTGGAGAGACCCTGTCCTTTGTCCCACATGAACTGAGTGTGGTCACCCCAGAATCCTTTGCAGGTGCCTGGGTTTATCTGCATCAGGTGTGTGTGTGTTCCTCAGCTGACTTTGTTTCCGTCATATAACAAAATCATGGTGTTAAAGAAATGGGATACAACCAAAGTCCTCTCCGTCCAGTTTGGTGTAGTGGTTAAGTGCGTGGACTCTAATCTGGGAGAACCGGGTTCGATTCCCCACTCCTCCACTTGCACCTGGCTGGATGACCTTGGGCAAGCCGTAGTTCTGGTAAGAGCTGTCCTTGAAAAAGAGCAGTTCCTGTCAGAGCTCTCTCAGCCCCGCCTACCTCACAGGGTGTCTGTTGTGGGGAGGGGAAAGGAAAGGAGTTTGTAAGCCGCTCTGAGACTCCCTTGGGTAGTGAAGGGTGGGGTATAAATCCAATCTCTTCTCCTTCCTTCCTTCCTTCCTTCCTTCCTTCCTTCCTTCCTTCCTTCCTTCCTTCCTTCCCCTCCCTCTTTCTTTCTTTCTTTCTTTCTTTCTCCCCGACCATAGTGATGAAATATGGTAAGAATATTCTTGCCAGGACCGAGGCCTGTTTTTGCATCAATGGCACAAAAGAAACCAATGACTCAGAAACACCAACATTATCAAAAAGAAGTGGGAAAGGGAAGATTCCTGGCTCTTGCATACCACCTTCAACTTTTTGGGGGGGTGGAGGTGTTTATCTGTCTCTAGCCAGAGTGATTGCAAAGACGTCCCTGTGTAAACTTGGGAGCTGCAGCTTACGAAGGTGCTGGTGGGGACCGAAGTGCAAAACCACCTGTCACCATGGGGTGGCGCTTGAGCACCAGCCCCCTCCTCTCCTCCCCTGAACTGCAGAAGCAGGGCAGATTATGAGAGGTTTGAGAATAGTGTCCCCTGCTACCCGTTTGCCACGCAGTGACCGTTTCAAAGGCAGTGCTACAAGGTTTGGTTTTCTTTAGATGAGAGAGCCGTGAAGATTCCTGGGCCTTTGCGATATCAGCTGTGTTTACAAAAATGCAAGCCGGGTGTGTGAGGAGGGAGGGAAAGATGCTCCTAGAGGCCTTGTGCTCCCAGAGGGGCAACACAGGCAGCCCTCCCCCCCCCAAGACTGCACCCCCAGTCCCAGAGAGAACCTCTCTGCTCCTCCTCCCTTTCGCTGTCTGCTCCTTTAGCCTTCACACGCTCTTTGGCTGCTTTCTGCACACGAAGTGCTCCTCCAAGGAAGTGTCCAGAGTAATTGAAAAACATTGGCAGTCACAATGAATCATAGAATCACAGAGTCGGAAGGGGCCATACAGGCCATCTAGTCCAACCCCCTGCTTGATGCAGGATCAGCCTAGAGCATCCCTGACAAGGGTTTGTCCAGATGCTGCTTAAAGACTGCCAGTGAGGGGGAGCTCACCACCTCCCCAGGCAGCTGATTCCACTGTTCAACAACTCTTACTGTAAAAAGGTTTTTCCTAATACCCAGCCGGGGCCTTCCCGCCCTTAATTTCAACCCATTATTGCGAGTCTTCTCCTCTGCTGCCAACAGGAGCAGCTCCCTGCCCTCCTCTAAGTGGCAGCCCTTCAGATACTTAAAAGAGAGCTATCCTGTCCCCCTTCAACCTCCTCTTCTCCAGACTGAACCTTCCCAAGTCCCTCAGCCTTTCCTCACAGGGCTTGGTCTCCGGGGGCCCCATCATCCCCGTCGCTCTCCTCTGCACCCGCTCCATTCCGTCCACATCCTTTCTGAAGTGAGGCCCCCAGAACTGCACACAGCACTCCAGGTGTGGCCTGACCAATGCAGTGTACAGTGTACAGTGGCACTATGACAACTTGTGATTTGGATGTCATGCCTCTGCTGATACACCCCAATATTGCATTAGCCTTTTTTGTCACCACATCACACTAGTTGTTCATGTTTATCTTTCGGTCCACCCTTACCCCAAGATCTTGTTCACACTCACTGCTACTCAGAAGTGTATTCCCCATCCAGTATGCGTGTTCTTCATTTTTGTTACCCAGATGTAGAACTCGGCTCTTATCCTTGTTAAATTGCATCTTGTTCACATCTGCCCACTTTCCCAGCATGTGATAAGACTAGTCAAGATAATGCCAATATATATATATATATATATATCTTCCCATCTGTTTACAATGCTACACCAATTAACTTGATTTTCATTGGTCAGGTCGGGCATGGAATCTGGCTTGCCCTCTTCCAGGGGTGCAGGTTGGATTATCTTTCACCAAGAATCGACCAGTTTCCTTCCCCTCTTCCGTTTCTTTTTGCTTTCCATCTGCTGCTGTTGTTATTATTATTATGCACCTTTTAATTTTGTCTATTTTTGTAGCTGCCATTCCTTTTATGCCATGTGTGCGCACAGAAACATGATGTGCCATTTGCATGCAAGAATCTGGCCCAAAAATGTACATTTTAATGGGGAAAGTGCCATTCAAGGAAACAGAAAATGGGGCAAAAATAAAAACCTGCCTGCGGGAGAAGGGAAGGGGTTTCCAAGTCAAAGCTGCAAAATCCAGCAGCATCTCACCTCAGGCAGGGGGGAGCACATGGGCGTCTGCTTCTACAGAAAGGGCTCTGTGGTTCTCCTTTTATAACCCTCTAAATCAGAGGTGTTGAAATCATTTGTTATGAGGGCATCTGACATATATGTCACTTTGTGTGCCATAAAATGTAACGGCAGGTGCTGGAGATATTTTACCACTGACCGTGACCCATATCCCTCCTCAGTAGAGCTTGGGGCCAAACCGGCCCTCCTCTCCCCTTATGGTTGCCAACTCTGGGTTGGGCAGTCCCTGGAAATCTGGGGGAAGACCCTGGGGAGGAAGAGGAGGAGGAGATTGGATTTATACCCCACCCTTCACTTGGAGTCTCAGAGCAGCTTATAAACTCCTTTCCCTTCCCCTCCCCACAACAGACACCCTGTGAGGTGGGTGGGGCTGAGAGAACTCTGACACAAACTGCTCTTTCAGGAACAGCTGTGCCAGAGCTTGTGACTGGCCCAAGGTCACATCAGCAGGTGCAAGTGGAGGAGCGGGGAATCAAACCCGGTTCTCCCAGATTAGAGTCTGCGCACTTAACCACTACACCAAACTGGCTCTGCATTTGGGGAAGGGAGGGACCCTAATAGAGGCCCTTCCGGTCTACATTTGGACTGATTCACCCCAGTTGCTTGCTGGCCGGATAAGAGCCCTGGACAAGCCAGTTCCGGCTCCTGGGGCGTATGTTTAACATGTCTGCTTTAAATAAATACCTGCCCTGACCTGGGGAGCTCCGGCTAGCCTGATCTCATTAGATCTGAGAAGCTAAGCGAGGTCAGCCCTGGCTAGTATTTCAGTGGGAGACCTCCAAGGAATACCAGGGCTGCTGCACAGAGGCAGGCCATGGCAAAGCATCTCTGAATGTCTCTTTTATTTATTTGTTTGTTTGTTTGTTTCACTTTTACCCCGCCCTCCCCGCTAGGCAGGCTCAGGGCGGCTTCCAAGAACTGACAAGCAGTATACATTCATAATAGATTATAAAACATCAATTAAATCTTGCCTTGAAAACCCCACCAGGGGGTTTGCCATGAATCAGCTGTGACTTGGCAGCAATCAATCAATCAATCAAGTGCCTGCAACTTCCGCATTCTCCTTTTGCTCTCTCTTCCTCCTCCCTGCGTGCAGCGAGCCATCACCATCTTGAACATCGAAAACAGCTACTGGAACTGCATCGTCAACCCCTTCCGGTCGGGGAAGCAAGTTTTGGTGGGGATTACTCCTGACGGCAAGGATGATTACAGGTGGTGCTTCAGGTAATCCGTTCTGTCTCGGTCGCGGGAGTGGTGAGGATGCCGGGGGAACCAAGAGTCCATCTCCGACACGTTGCTGGGATATTTGGTGACTGTACGCAGAGTTTGCCTAGTCGTAGAAGCATGATACCGAGTGCAGTAAATAGATCTCCCAAAAAGTACATTGCAAAAAAGGTAAACTTCCATTTGTAGACCCAGTGCACATTCAGGCTGCAGTCAAAAAGAAGAGAGAGAAGCCTAATCGAAAGAGTACTTTCCCTGTGTGTGGGAGTGTGAGGGCATTGTCTCCATGGGCGAGACCTACAGAGACATGTGTCTCCATGGAAGGGCATATGTTGGAGAGAGAGGTCAGAGAGGTCAGAGACAGAGGAGGGGTCAGAGGGCAGCTCCCAGGTCAAGACAAAGAGAGGCATCCCATTCAAGGAGATAACACCTACACACACTTAGAGGGATGTAGCGCCCCCCCCCTCCAGGCATCCTGAGTTGCTCACTCCAACACACATCCCCGTCTGAAGCCATTGCAAGTGACTGAGTGTGGGGAGGGGAGGGGTATTTCCAGCATGTCCTACTCCCTCTTGGCCTGAACCAAACACAAGATCCAGTCTGCTCTTCCCAAACCGATTACTGTACCTGGGGACCCCTGGGGAGGGCAGGGATCAACCTGCCCTTAGGAGGCCAAGCCTGTTCCTTGTTGTATAACTCCACCTCTTCCTCCTCATCACCCCCATCCTGTGTTGGTCAGGAAGATTGCAGGGAAAAGGCTTTTCTGAATGGAGAGATGCCTCTCCCTGTGCTTTCACACTGCTTCAGAGAGGACCGTCTTATTTCTGGAGCTTGCCGAGTTTCGGGTTGGGCAAGGGGTTGACTCCCCGTGACGGCAGCCGCCAGAGATGTGGCCTCTTTGACTTTCTCCTTCCCAGGGTGGATGAGGTGAATTGGTCCACGTGGAACACCAACCTGGGCATCAACGAAGACCCTGGTGGATACAGCGAGGAGCTGAAACGCAACCTCAGCTTTACTTTCAAGTATGGCAGAGGTGAGGAAGCTGGCAACGTTCAAGGAGCTGGGCTTCATCCTCTTCTGTGGGCAGGGAGGGCCTTTCTGTGCCTTCTGTGAGCCAGTTTGGTATAGTGGTTAGGAGCGGGGACTCTAATCTGGGAGAAGCAGGTTTGATTCCCCACTCCTCCACTTGCACCTGCTGGATGACCTTGGGCAAGCTGTAGCTCTGATAAGAGCTGTTCTTGAAAAAGAACCGTTTCTGTCAGAGCTCTCTCAGCCCCACCTGCCTCACAGGGTGTCTGTTGTGGGGAGGGGAAGGCGTTTGTAAGCCGTTCTGAGACTCCTTTGGGTACTGAAGGGTGGGGTATAAATCTAATCTCTTCTTCTTCTTCTTCTTCTTCTTCTTCTTCTTCTTTGATATAAGAAACGATGCACAGGTGTTCAATTCTTGTGGAGAATCCAGAATTCTTCCCTTACAGGCTATGGCAGAACAGCCCTGCTCTGGCCCACAGGCCCTGCCCAGGAATGGGTTTTCCTCACACTGGAGAGGCTTTTCTTCCACTCTTGGGTAGCTTGCCACCACCACCTGACCTTTTGCCAGAATTATCCACTGGGAGGGACAGGAGTCCCAGCTTCACTTACTTGTTCTGAGGCCTTGCCGCTGTGTCTCCTGCTGCCCAGTGTCTGGTCACCATGGGGACAGTTTACAGCTTTGTGTGCCCTTGGAGGAATAGTCACTTGCCAACTGCTTGCCTTCCCCCTAGCGTCCATTTTAAAATAGCACGTCTGAGACAGTGGAAGTCTATGTGGTACAGAGAACCATCCACAGCATCCAAAGTTATAAAGTATTTATTAAAAAGAAAATGTTCACAAGCATACTTTTAGCACAGCACCAGTTTCAGCAAGGTATCCAAAAGAAAGCGGTAAAATGCAAATCCTCTGTCCCTGTCTCTATACATGCCCTATCAGATGTGTCGAGATCTTTGTTCCTCCCGACCTCTGAATGTCCCGTTGCCGTTGTGAGACTTCTGGCTGCGTCGAACAGGCACCTCAGAATTCGAACGGAGTGTGTATTGAGGGCATACACCAGCTCACGTTCCTGGCGTGATCGTTCGTTCGCACCCCTCTCTCTCGCTACTCACGATCCTATCCAGCTTCCTCCCCGGTGCCTTCCGTTTCTCAGCTTTATTCAGTCTCACAATCAACATTACATGCAATTAACAATCTTTCCCATGTGCTTCCCATCCACCCATTTCTACAGTAGTTTTCCCTTGTTCCACGTGTGTCTCTCTCTGTATCTCCGCCTTAGAATCTTGCCGGTGTGGGGAAGCAGCGGCCCGCCCGGCGCCTCTCCCCAGAATATCCATACAAACTGCTGGTAAGGGCTCTCGGACTCTCTCTCGGGCGCGTCCCCTCCTGGGTTTCGAGCCAGGGTCTCCCTGGCCCCCAAATGTGCCTCCCGAACCCCGTTCCTCTCTGGGTGATCTCAAAGAAGTCGGCGCGAGTTGCGCCAGTCCCGCCGCAGCGGCCGATACAAGATGTTAAAATATGACAGGCTCCTTTTGCTTTGGATGTTTTGTTGTTGTTGTTCAGTCGCACAGTCGAGTCCGACTCTTCGTGACCCCATGGATCATCTCCCGCCAGGCCCTCCTGTCTTCCGCCGTCCTCTGAAGTTGGCTCAATTTCATATTCGTTGCATCTATGACACTGTCTAACCATCTCATCCTTTGCCGTCCCCGTCTTCTTTGACCTTCAATCTTTCCCAGCATCAGGGTCTTCTCCAGGGAGTGCTCCCTTCTCATTTGGTGGCCAAAGTATTTGAGCTTCAGTTTCATTATCTGGCCTTCCAGGGAACAGTTAGGGTTGATTTCTTTTAGGATTGACTGATTTGATCTTTTTGCAGTCCAAGAGACTCTCAAGAGTCTTCTCCAGCACCATAATTCAAAAGAATCTATTCTTCGGCGCTCGGCCTTCCTTATAGTCCAACTCTCGCAGCCATACATGACTACTGGGAATACCATTGCTTTGACCATGCGGACTTTTGGATGTTACAGATCCCTATAGAATCTCCTTTACCTTGAAGCTTACTCCAGCTCTTGGAGCAAGCACATGGTCAGTGGCTGCCTTGCCAGTGGAGAGGACGGGGTGCACTCCTGGATGCAGCACCCAAGGAAAAGAGAGCCCCTTCCTGCTGCAAGGAGTTTTTATCATATCCGTTTCTCCACCCACTGACCCGGTTAGGCCAGGTCAAAGAAGCATTTCTTCCTGGAGATTATTCCTGGATCTGTTCTAGCCTAAAGTCCTTCACATCTCTGTCCCTTGCTAGGAGGAAGGGGGGAGAAGGGGTAAGCTTGACCATCCCATTGTCTAGACCTATTAGCATTTATATGACGGTAAATCTGGGGAGCAATTGGACTGACTTCCTCCTTCCCAGAAATGCTCCCTCTAAGCTGTGGAGTCTTGTGAGCAAAAAATTCTCCTTTGTGAGCTACTGGCGTTAAAGTTATGAGCGAGTGATTTGGCTACTGCATAAATCAGTTTGCTCTGGAGCCATCCTTTTTGAGCTAAGAGAAAAATGTGTGAGCCGGAGGCAAGAAAACAGTGAGCTAGCTCACACTAACTCAGCTTAGAGCAGGGGTGTCAAACATGTGGCTCGGGGGCCGGATTAGGCCCCCAGAGGGCTTCTCTCAGGTTCGCAGTGGAACTGGCTGTCTTCTGCTTCTGCTTCTTCCAGTTCTGCTGCTGCATCATCATCATAGGTTTGCAGCTTACAGATACACACCTGAATAGCATACTCAAGATTGCAACAGCACAGACATTATGATGCAGTAATTCAGAGCAAGAGGTGTCAGTTATCAGACACTGTTGATAACAAAATATTGCAAGAGTGCTAATGTTTTAAGCATGTTTTTATTTCAAGTAAAAAAAAACCCCTTTGTGTTTGTGTCCTTTATAAAGTTTATATCTCCGCTACCTGGCATTACATTTTACGACACACATGGCCCGGCCCAACAAGGTCTCCTTTATGTCAGATCTGGCCCTCATAACAAATGAGTTTGACACCCCTGGCTTAGAGGGAACATTGCTTTCCAGCCTGTTCTTTGCCCAGAGGGAAAAAAAAACTGTTAAAACACAAAGTGGAGGACTGGCTGATTTCAAACCTCCCAGGAAAAAATGCATTTCTTCACACGGGCAAAAGGCATTTCCCCAGCACTCAACTCACACTGTTTTCTTTTAACTAGGAACTATAATTCACACACACACACAGACACACACACACACCCAGAGTGTCATGTGTTGCTGTTATGACTAAGATTGTCACCCTCTAGATAGTAGCTGGAGATCTCCCAGAATTACAACTGATCTTCAGACTACAGAGATCAGTTCCCCCCGAAGAAAATGGCCACCTCCGAGGGTGGACTGTACGGCTTTATACCCTGCTGAGGCTCCTCCCCTCCCCAAGCCTCCCTTCCTAGGCTCCACCCCCAAAACCTCCAGGAATTTCTCAACCCGGAGCCGGCCACCCTAGTCACGACATCTGTGAAGCGCACAGTTGTGTGAGTGTCATGGCCTCCGATTGGATAATACTGGTGACATCACCAGGGACAGGTAACCCAAGTCTTCCATGCCATTTTGAAATTTGGTTTTATTTCAACTTTTAGAATCAGGTTCAGCTGCAGGGGGTCCTTTGGACCGAACCCAGCCTCTATGTGATGCTATCTGCCCTCCCGCCCCAGTTTTCCAAGGTGAGGGTGTGGCCAAGCAGTGTCTGTGACTATGAGACTTGGCTTCCAGCCATTTTGGCTGAGGTGGCAGTGGCTCATGGAGTTTTGGCCTGCGACCAATGCTCCCTCTAAGCTGTGGAGTCTTGTGAGGAAAAAATTCTACTTTGTGAGCTACTGGCATTAAAGTTGTGAGTGAGCAATTTGGCTACTGCATGAATGAGTTTGCTCTGGAGCCGTCCTTCCTGCGCTGAGACAAAAATGTGTGAGCCGGAGACTAAAAAAATGTGAGCTAGCTCACACTAACTCAGCTTAGAGGAAACACTGCCTGCGACTTCTCTCCCCCTCCCCTGCCGTGTAGGCTAGGCACAGAGCTAGCGTCTGACCAGATCAGCTTTCACACACGCTGAATTATGCACTTTCAATCGACTTCCAATATACTTTGCAACTGGATTTTACTGTGTGAAACTGCAAAACTCACTTGCAAATGGCCGCTGAAGATCCTGAGTGTATCTGTGTCACTGCAAGACAGGCCGTGTCGAAATGACTTTCCCTTTGGATAGCAACTGCCATTAACGATGCTCCACAACAAGGGGTGTGTGTGCGTCTGTGTCTGCGTGTGGGCTTATGGCAGCCCCCGTAGTGTTTTCAAGGCGAGAGACTAAAAGAGGTGGTTCGCCATTGCCTGCCTCTGCCTTGCGACGCTGGACTTCCTTGGGGGTCTTGATGGAGAATTTTGTGGCCCCAAACAAGGGGTTCAGAACATGACAAAGCCAAAGAATAACTTTTAAGAAAAAATATTATTTTAGCCCAGGCTGGTCAAGCTGACTCAAAATTTCCCATCAGTCTCCCATCCAGGGGTCATTTCCTGCCGGAGCACCCCGGAGCGGCATTCTGGCAGTAAGGAACCCAGGCCCCCCTCCCATGGAGAGACTCAGGGAGGAGGGGATTTAAATGCCCTGGGTTCCCTGTCTGATCTTCTCCAGGTGCCCCGCAGTCGCGGGGCACCTGGAGAAGATCAGGCAGGGAACCCAGGCATATCTGTTTCCCTGTCCTTCCCGTCTCCAGCCAGCCCGCTGCGGTGGGTTGGCTGGAGACAGGAAGGACAGGGAGGCAGACATGCCTGCCTCTCCCCCTGAGTCTCTCCGCTTCTGCAGAGACCGGGGGGGGGGGATTTAAACTCATTTGCATATGCCTCTTAACTCATGTTAAACATGCCTGTCCTTTGTCAGGGTGTGTGGCATATGCAAATGAGCTATGCAAATGAGCTCCTGCACCTCTTTTCTAGGAAACGACCCCTGCTCCCGTCCAAATACTAACCAGGGCTGACCCTGCTTAGCTTCTGCGACCTGATGAGATCGGGCTCGCCTGGGTGCTCTCCCCCCAATAAACTTTCCTTTACCTGCAAGACCCCTCCGTGCACCTACCCAAACGCAGTCCTCTGCGCTCATGCCAGCCTGCACCGCCATGCGACAAAAGATTGTGTGAATCAACAGTTACTCGAACCACAGACATTGCTATCGTTTCCCCCCCTAAGGAAAACGGTGAGAGGGGCGGGGTGTTGGAAGAGGAGCACCTTTAAAAGCTGGTTTTGATCTCAGTTTCAGGGAAAAACTGGAAGACTTTGGTGCCGATGCTAAGGGACGGCAAGCGGGAAGGCTCACTCAAACCCATTTCGGAAGATGATTTGGATTCAGAAGACCGAAGAGCCCGGAAGAAATCTCTCCCAAAGTTTGTATCGTTTCATAACTCTCTGTTTAGTTATAGAAATGATAATTCCCCAAAGGTGCACTGCTGACAGGAGGCCAAGAGGAAATGAGCGAGATTGGATTGCTAGAAGGGCATAGATTTAAAGCATGGACTGAAAGGGTTGCCTGCTCCAAGGTCTTCTGGTGAAGACCTTCTCCAGGAGTCCCCAGCCTCAGAGGAGGGCTGGGCAGATATCGGAAAGAGAAGGCCTTTTCGGTGGTGGCTCATTCTTTTGCCTCACAGAGGTTCATCCAAGGCTGCCAAAAGCTACCAGAGGCATCCAGACAGATTCCCTCTGCTCTCCCCACACCCAGCTCAGACGTTTAATGGAAACGCACCACAAGGACTTCTTCAGCTGCATGGGCCCCCAGGGTGACCAGCCTCCCCCCCGGAATTGTGTCCCCTAGCCCCTGTCTAGGAGGTCCGGAGAGTGTCCCGTGCCTGATCTAGGGATGCCAACCTCCAGGTAGGACCTGGGGATCCCCTGGAATTACAATTCCTCTCCAGACGACAGAGATCAGTTCCCCTGGAGAAAGTGGATGCTTTGGAGGGTGGACTCTGTGGCATTGTATCCCACGGGGGTCCCTGTCCTCTCCAGGCTCCATCCCCGAATCTCCAGGAGTTTCTTAATCAGGATCTGACAGTCCTTCCTCCCAATTCCCCAACTGGTCAGGGACAACCTGACAACCCTAGCCTGATCTATCTAGTTTTAGATGGCAAAGTAAACGAGATTCCCTCCCCCAGACTTTTAGTTCATGGTAGGGATGTGAATTTGGATGTTTCCAGTCCAACTTTTTACCCGAAAAACACTTTATCGGTCATGGAGCAGATCCTACCCTGCATGCTAGCTGTATCCATGAGTGGTATCCAGGGCTCTTTTTGTAGAAAAAGCCCAGCAGGAACTCATTACCATAATAGGCCACACCCAACAGCAGGAACTCATTAGCATATTGGGCCACACCCCTGACAGCACAGCTCATTAGCATACTAGGCCGCACCCCCATGTTACCAGAAGTGTGGTTATCCAGCCACACCCACCTTTTGCTTGTTATTCTGTTTACCTTGTTTGTTGTCAAAACCCAGGGCTTTTTTGTAGCAGGAACTCCTTTGCATGTTAGGCCACACACCCCTAATGTAGCCAATCCTAATGGGTTCCTGCTGTTGGGTGTGGCCTATTATGCTAATGAGTTCCTAGTGGGCGTGGCCACCTTGGGAGCCAGCCGGAACTCCGTTCCTGTGCGTTCCTGCCCAAAAATAGCCCCGGGTGTCCCCTTTTGCTCCCCTTTCCGGTGCAATAAAGAGCTGGCATCTGTCCCGATATTTCAGGCCCCACAGACATCCCAGCCACCACCACCCCCAAGGTTCCCTGCAAAACGCCGTCATTCTGGCTCAGTGACCTGCAGATTGCTAGTGTATCACATACATGCACGCTGCATACATTTACTTACAACCCCCCTCCCCAGCAAATGAAGTATAGGGTATCACTGGGTTCCCAATGTGGTCTCCCATCCAGATAACAGATAGCTCAGCTTGAGAGATAAACACATAGGAAGTTTCAACAGAAAACTTTGTTTCTGAACAAAGTCTGAGTCCAGTGACACCTTTAAGACCAACAAAGTTTAATTCTGAAGGTGTGTGCCTGCACACAAAAGCATGTGCCCAGAATTAAACTTTGTTGGTCTTAAAGGTACCCCTGGACTCAAACTTCGTTCTGCTGCTTCAGACCAGCACGGCTCCCCGCCTGAATTTATCTGTTTCTGATCCTTTCAGTACCATCTGGTAGTAAAGCATTAATCTAATTGTCTACTTTTGTCTTGTTTACAGCCCAGTCTTATAACAGTTGGATCCACAGCCTGTGCAATTTTTCCACCCCACTTTGGACCTTGAATGACATGATGGATGCTCAAAAGAGTTCTGGAAACCACTGTATGTTCTGGCAAAATGTATATCAGAAGTGAACAGTCTCTTATTGAGAGCTATATACCGCTCCTTCAGACCCCACCCCACCAAAGCTGTTCGCTGATAATCTGTCGCCAGTTTACCTCTGGCCACTTCCGCACTGTCGTTTTTGTCATTCGTTTGTCTCTATTGCTTTGGGTCTGCCCCCCCCTTTTTTCCACACGTCTTTTGCTCCCTCTGGGACTACTAGAGAGAGCAAAACACATTTGGGGGGGGGATTCTGAAGCATGTGGTTGGTTAGTCTCTATCAATGCTCCCTCTAAGCTGTGGACTCTTGTGAGAAAAAATTCTCCTTTGTGAGCTCCTGGCATTAAAGTTGTGAGCAAACTATTTGGCTACTGCATAAATTAGTTTGTTCTGGAGCCATCCTTCCTGAGCGAAGGCAAAAATGTGTGAGCCGGAGGCTAAAAAACGGTGAGCTAGCTCACACTAGCTCAGTTTAGAGGGAGCACTGGTTCTCTATCCCATTTTTTTCAGCTCACTACCAAGGCATACAAGGCGCTCGATGACATCCCGCGCCACAAATGTTGAAAGCTGTTTTAAAGCATCAGTACAAATTATTGTTATTAATAACAACACACATATTATAACAGTCGGTCTGAAAACTCATAAGAATCCACTGCAGAAAAGATTTTGACTGAAATCTTGAGTGATATCTATGGGCCCTTTTTAGTTCCTCATTGTTTGGGGGTGGCTGTGACCTACTCCTTCTGTCCACTTCTGTCAAGTGTAGAAACAACAGAGAGATCACGGGAAGGATGCAAACAATGATGAAAACGACCGTGGGCCCCGGTCACACGGAGAATTACACAGTGAAGAAACACTACTCACTGCAAAATAGCAGTCTAAATATATTTTCGTAATACTAAATCACGGTTGTTTTCATCATCGCGTACTTTTGTTAACTGGCATTTCCCCAGGGTTGCCAACCTCCAGGCAGCACCTGGAGATCTCCCACTATTACAGTTGATCTCCTGGCAATCAAGGTCTGTTCTCCTGGAGAAAATGGCTGCCGTGGAGGGTGGACTCCGTGGCCTTGTGCCCTGTCGAGGTCCTTCCCGTCCCCAAAGCCCACCCTGCTAGGGTTGCCAAGTTGATCTTCGCCAGGAGCGGGGGGCGGCCGGCGTCTGGTGCACGCGCGCGCAAAACGCACGCATGCCACACGCATGTCACCCAGAAGTGACGGGAGGACGTCAGGCACACTGGGGGCAGGGGCACGGCCATACAAGGGAAAACCATAGAGTGCTCGGCGTGGTCGCATCACTTCCAGGTGACGCGCACGTCGGGGTGGAGTTCCCCCCGGGGCCTGATCCGGCAGGGCCGGGGAATGGGCCTCTGGGGCGGGGTTTTCCCCGCCCCCTGGGGGGACTTGGGATCCCTACACCCTGCCCAGGCACCCCCCCCCCAAATCTCCAGGCTTTCCCCAACCCAGAGTTAACAACCCTATCCACCCCTTTATTTGTTTCTTTTCTACCATCTATACACCATCCCTTGATAATACTATACATTTAACAGAAAAGACTTGGTATGAGGAAACAGCGAGGGATGTAAAAACAAAGACGGATTAATTCCTTTTGCAGAAAGGAGAAACCAAGCCAAAATGGAGCTTCTCGCGTCAAAAGGATGGAGTCGGGCAACTTGGTAGCCCCCCTTCACCAGGTCTGCCTCTGCCATTTATTTATTTATTTATTTACTTATTTATTGTGTGTAGTTTAATTCGTATCCCGCCCTCCCCGCCAAGGCCGGCTCAGGACAGCTGAGGGAGGGGGGGGTAGCTGTGGGAGCAGCAGGGGAAGCGGGGGGGGCCTCTCATGTCCCCCGTCTCTGCATCCCAAGGAATAGGGACTCTGAACAGCAGCCAGCGTGTCCGTTTTCAACCCCACCCTCCCACACAAGGCCTACTTATGAAATAAAATGTTAACAGGTCCTCTGCCTGTCTTCCTCTCTCTTTTTTCTTTATTCAAATAGTATAAGTTTATTGTCTTAGCCACAGGCCATAACATAATACATCAGGTCATAAAACGGTAATGTAGACAACAGAAAAATATCAGTATACTCCTATGCTGCTTCTACTTTGCGTTAAATACTAAACTCATTCTGATTTTCCTTGTTGCTAAGGGGAATAACGCCATTCTGCTAGAGACACAGTGGTCAAGGTCTGGGAGTAAAAACTAGACCAGATCCAGATCGGAGAGTCCGTTACGCTGCGGAATAATAGGGATGATGTACTTTAGCCAAGGGCTTCATGCCATGGGCATCTCAGAATATAATGTACAATGGTGCCAGAGAAGACTCTTGAGAGTCCCCTGGACTGCAAGGAGATCAAATCAGTCAATCCTAAAAGAAATCAACCCTGACTGTTCCCTGGAAGGCCAGATAATGAAACTGAAGCTCAAATACTTTGGCCACCAAATGAGAAGGGAGCACTCACTGGAGAAGACCCTGATGCTGGGAAAGATTGAAGGTCAAAGAAGAAGGGGACAGCAAAGGATGAGATGGTTAGACAGTGTCATAGATGCAACGAACATGAAATTGAGCCAACTTCAGAGGACGGCGGAAGACAGCAGGGCCTGGCGGGAGCTGGTCCATGGGGTCGCGAAGAGTCGGACTCGACTGTGCGACTGAACAACAACAAATCATCAACCTCCCCCATATCACAAAGACAAAGTCTGGGGGAGGGGGGCAGGGATACCAAAGAAATGTCCAGTCCTGATCACTGAGGGCATGGATTCTGCCTTCCTCTCTCTTTCTCCATCCTCTCTCCTCGACAGTGAAAACGGTGATGGTCCTGCTTGCGTGATCCAGCCCTAAGTTCGGATTTTATTTCTGCCCTCATGCAAAAGTCTCAAAGCAAAAACAAGAAGTTATTTGGTTTGTCCCCCACACAGGGACAGGCATGTGCAGTTTCCCCATTGCTGCTGTGGCTACCAATACAGCACAGCGGCAATGGGGCTTCCACGTGGCAGGTTTCCCCACAGTTTCCGTGCCCAACTCCCGTGGCGGCAGTCAGCTCCCCCCCACACACTACTGGGCTTTTTCAGGCTTTCCAAAAAAGGCATTCAATATCGTTATATTGGTTCAGATGCAGCAGTGGACCAGAAGGACAGTGACAGGTCAGGGGAGACGTGGTTGGGGACCCCCTCCTCTGCTTCTGGAAATGATTGCCTCAATTTGCCTCATGGTAAAGCCTCCTCTGTATAGAGAACAAGTTTTGGGGGCTTTTTTAAGTTCAGTCTCTGCCCTTCCAAGGTTGGTTAACAAAGTCAGAAAGTAATTCTCTCTTGCCCTGACCTGGTCAGCCCAGGCAAGCCCGATCTTGTCAGATCTCGAAAGCTAAGCAGGGTCGTCTCCGGCAAGTGCTTGGATGGGAGACCTCCTTGGAATACCAGAGGCAGGAGGGCGGGGGCAGGCTTCATTCAGCCACCTCCCTGAATATCCTCCAGGCCCTCAGTAGAGGTCAGTCACCAGAGGTCACCATGGCTTCCAGGTGCACACATACATAAAAAAATACCAAAAAAGAAGAAAACAACTCTCTCTCTTGCACACACATGCTCTCTCTCCCACTGCCTAAATCAACAAAATATTTTTTGGGGAAAACCCCACTAAAATGGCACAAACAGTTTAAAACCAGGTACACTTCAACATGGCAAAGCGTTGCCTTGAAGGTAACATATAATTTATCCGCTGTCGCTAATAAAATCGTTAATGGAGGAAGGAAAGCGGGCGAGCTGAGCCACCCCTCTCTTCCTTTCTCCGCCCTTGAGTTATTGTCACAGCTATGGACTGGCCCTAAATGATTAGCCTTCTGGAAGAGTCCAAAAATCTTGCGCCTGGAGCCAGTGGAATGAAAACCAGCCATTCTCTGTCTGACTCGATCCGAAGGACCAGGTCTGAATCACACCTGCTGCCGGCCAGACTGTCATTGGGCCTTTGAGACTCACCTAATCCTCGCGTGCGTTTTCGGATGATGCCGCCTGCCCAGGATGCCAGAGGTGGTTCTGCCATGTGCTAAAATGTCCTTTTTACCTCTGACTCACGGAACTCTCAGAGCTGGGAGGGGCTGTGAGCGGATTCCCCGCTTTGCATGCAGAAGGACCCAGGTTCAGTCTTGGGGTTACCAACCTCCAGGTGGCACCTGGCAATCACCCACTATTATAATTGATCTCTGGACGACCAAGATTATTCCCCCTGTCTGGTGTGAGACCCTGTCTGATGTAGTGGTTAAGAGCGGCAGGACTCTAAACAGGAGAACTGGGTTTGATTCCCCACTCCTCCACATGCAGCCAGCTGGGCGACCTTGGGCCTGTCACAGCTCTCACTCAGCCCTACCATCCTCACAGGGTGTCTGTTGTGGGGAGAAAAGGGAAGGTGATTGCAAGCTACTCCGAGACTCCTTCAGGTAATGAAGGGCAGGGCATAAAATCTTCTCGTTCTCCTCCTCCTTTCTTCCGTTTTCTCCTCACAATAATCCAGTGAGGTAAGTTTAGCTGAAGGAGCTGCGGTGGCTCAAGTGGTTAAGACGCTGAACTGTAGGCTGTGGAAGGTCAGTAGTTCAGCAGTTCGAGACCCGGGTGCCGCATGATGGAGTGAGCTCTCGTCTCTAGTTTCAGCTCCTGCCAACCTAGCAGTTCGAAAGCAAGAAATTGCAAGTAGATAAATAGGAACCACTTCGGTGGGAAGGGAACAGCGTTCCGTGGTGCCGGCCACATGACCACGGAAACGTCTTCGGACAGCGCGGGCTCTTTGGCTTAGAAACGGAGATGAGCACCGCAACCCTAGAGTCGGATTCAACTGGCTTTCGAGCGAGGGAACCTTTACCTTTAAGTTTAGCTGAGACAACACTTGCCCAAGGTCATGCCATGAGCTTTATGGATGTGGGGATGCGGAACCCAGATCTCCCTAGCCTGAACCCTATAATGTTTACACCACCCGGATTCTTAACAGGAACTCTCTGGCTGTTACCTGAGATTCTCCTGCTTCGTTTTACATATGTCAGGTGCTCTGGGGCCTTCGCAGCTTGACTTTCAGAGAAGGTGCCAGGCCACTGCAGACCAGCGTCAAATGTGAAGAACTAGTCTGGCTGTGTTTCTTAAGGAGGCCTTATTTCTTACAAGAAGGGTTTCTAGATTATTCAGAATTCACAATCTCCGCCACACTAGGTGCCAGGGCCGCTAGGTTTCGTGACACTGCTGGTTGCCCACTGATGGAGACAAAATATTGGGCTAGGTAGACCTTGGTGTGATTCCACAAAGCCGATTCAACAATCTTGAGGGAGGACTTTGCAGTTATTAGGAGGCTTTTTTTAAAAAAAAAAGCTGTACACGATTAGGACTGTCAAACAATCGAATAATTTTAGCAGCTTGTCTTCCTTTTCGTCGATTGCCCTTATCAGCTAACACAGCCTTTTTGAGATATCACGCGGATTTATAGGCCGCTTATTTTAAAACGTTTGTCCCCCCAACCAGGTGGGTTGCAATTAAAATCAGATCCAAATAAAGGTTAAACATCAAAAACAAAAAAACCCACATTAACAAGAAAAATAAAAAAAATTAGCTCTATCTGAAAAAATAATTATATCAGCAGCAAAAGAGCTATTAAAAATTAGAGGATCAGCGACTCAGTTAAAAGCACATATATAGAAACTGAGATAAACCCAAGATATATGACGGAGAATTAAAAGCCTAAAGTCAGTTAATTTTCTTTAGGAAATTTATAAACAGACAGAAAGGGAGAGAGGGGAAAAAAGTCAACTGAAAGCCCGGGCAAATAAATACATTTTCAGCTGACACCAAATATTCAAGAGGCTTGCTGTGAGACAAACAGCTGAGGGGAAAGAGGTCCATATTTTGGGCACCACAACTGAGGAGACCCTGTTTCTCATACCAACCTGCCTCACCTCATAGGGAAGGTGGGTCACGGTCTGTGAAGATGACTGTAATTGATGGGCAGGTACATACTGCAGAGAGATCTTGAAAGATGTGTGAGGCAACTTAAAACAGAAGTGACTGTTCCCCGGTGAAAGAATGCTGCTGTTAACATTTTTCTCCTTTAAAAGCTTCCTTTCGTAATAATGACGCCCAAACCCAAATAGGAAGAAAATGTCTGCCCTTGCTTTTCAACAGCTGCGAACCATTCTCATTCAGGAAACATTTCCGTCTTTAAGTGATGAATCTTCCACTTAAAACAATGAAATAACGAAATAACTAACATCACCGTCTGACAGGAGAAAACAGGCTCCATCTTGTGTACTGAAGAACCCTAGAGTTGCCAACTCCGGAGTGAGAAATTCCTGGAGATTTAGATGTGTCTGGGGAGGGTAGAGTTTGGAGAGTGGAGGCAGGGTGTGATAGAATGCTAGGACTTCTGTTTTCCCTAGACTCTATGGTATACCATAGACTTCGCCCTCTGAAGCTGCTCTGTCTTCCAGGAAAATTGATCTCTACTCTGGAGATCAGTAATAATTCTGGGGGGTCTCCAGGCTCCCGCCTGGAGGCTGGCAACTCGAGTGAACCCCCCGATTCTTCCAGTAAGGCTCAAGGCCTTTCTCCTCCAACCTCTGAGATGATCTCCCAATTCTTGTGGGTGGCACCTGGGGAACCGGCAGATCATGCCAGTTCTTTTACAGTCAGAGTTGGGCAAGAGTGGAATCAGCTGCCTAGGGAGGTGGTGAGCTCCCCCTCAGTGGCTGTCTTTAAGCAGCGGCCGGGCAAACCCTGGTCAGAGATGCTCTGGGCTGATCCTGCATTCAGCAGGGGGTTGGACTAGATGGCCTGTAGGGTCCCTTCCGACTCTGTGATTCTATGATCCTGTGACTCTTTCATCTGCTTTCTGATCCCGCCAATGCCAAAGGGGCTTCAAGGACCATGGTGGTTCTGCACCCTTCTCCCTCCACCAGGCGCTGCCAGCAACGGCTCCTCCCGGGTGCCGTTTCGGCATCCCAGCTCGTTCGCCCAGCTGCCCAAGTACCGAGGACAACTAGGATCAGCCACTGCCCTCTCCAGCTCTGCCCGCTTGTCCGCCTCCTCTGGGCGGCAGTTCTGGTTGGAGCAAAGTGGGCGGGATTTGGCCCCCTTTTGATGTCTGCCCCGCCCGTCTGACTTCAGATGTCCGACAGGGTGACTGAGGAAGAGCCTCCTGACCAGGGGTCGTTTCGTAGAAAAAGAGCTAGGGGAACTCATTAGCATAACTCATTAGCATATACCACACCCCCTGACATCACCGGAAGTGTGTCATAAGGCCACACACCCCGCCCCCAACGGTCCCGGCCGACGACGCTGGCCTTGCAGCTCCACTGCCGAGCCCCATGAGGGGCCCAGTGGTGGACCTGCAAGGCCGGCGGAGTGCAAGGGAGCCCCACAAAGGCCCTCCCTGGCCCCAGGCAGGCAGGGGTGGGGAGAGGCAGGGAGGAAGCAACTTACCCTCCCTCTTCTCCTGCCTCCTCCTGGCTGAATGAGGGCCGGAAGCGGGGCCTCCGGAAGCAGGGGGCGGGGCTTCGTCTTGTGCCCCGCCCCCGTACCTCAGCCGGGGGAACTGTGATCCCCCGTGTTCCCCCCCGAAATGACCTCTGCTCCTGGCCCACACTTCAAGGACGAGAGGGGCCCGGAGGGGCAGACAACGTGGCAGCCACAGCCCAGAGAAAGAAGGGAGGTCATTACAGCTACAGCACGCTGCGGCACGGCTGCAGGTCTCAGGGGCTGGCACTGCAGAGGGGACATTCCTGGTGCCCTGGGACCCCAGCGCCTGCCCAGTGTTGCCCCCTGAAGTCAGCCTTGTATGGAAGGACCGTCGTCCTGCACTGCTTTGGGAATCAGGGTGTAAATGTATGCGACTAGCCCTGCTTGATGAGAATGACCGTTCAGTGTGGCCTGGGGCCGTGTCCGTCTGCTAGCCGAACTGCCTCCTTGGCATCTGTGATAGTCTCCTATTCAAGGGGAGGAAACAGGCAAGAATCCTTCTGAACATATATTTGAGTGAGACAGACAGACAGACAGACCCAGGTTCTAATCCCAACTCGTGCCATGGAAGCTTGCTGGTGGCTCATGGGCCAGTCACAATCTCTCAGCCTGACCTACCTCACAGGGTTGTTGTGAGACTAAAATGGAGGAGAGGAAAACCACTGGGGAGAAAGGAAGCGTGCAGATGAATGAATGTGTGTGTGTGTGCATGCAGGGGTCATTTTGTAGAAAAAGAGGTGCAGGAGCTCATTAGCATAACTCATTAGCATAACTTATTTGCATATGCCACACCCCCTGGCATCACCGGAAGTGTGTCAGAAGGCAACACCCACTGCTCAGGCTCCACTGGACTGTTTTGGATTGCTAGCTACTGGGGGAGGGGGATGTGCAGATCTATCCTCACAGAGGAGGGAGAGCTTGTACCTGAATAAAACTTGACCTTAAAGGTGCCACTGGACTGTTTTGGACGGGGGGGGGAGCTCTGCAACTTACCTGACTGCTTCTCGCTCTGACTGAGGGCTACTGGGAGCAGGGGGTGGGGCTTGTTGCATGTGCCTGCCCCCTGGGCTCTTTACTACCACATCTCTGCTCCTGTGCGCTCCTGCAGGAAATGACCCCTGTGTGTATGTGATCTGAATCAATCAAAACAGGTGGCAGAATCCACATTTCACTTACGTTTGAAATTCAGAATTAGTATTTCTTGATGCTGGTCCTGGATTTCAAACATGTATGACATTTTGGTTCCCATTCACCGTTTGCTCCATCATCCGCATCACTATGACTATGAATTTACCCACTGTTCTTAAAGTAGTAGCGATCAGTGTAGCAGGACTGACGAAGCAGGCCATTAAATGAAGCTTTGGGTTTGGGAAGGATCATTCCCCCGTGGAAGTCATGAGAGGTTCCGGGGCCATGGAGCAGGGCCATGGTGGGCCCCTGCTTTGCCAGAGACGACGGGCTCAGTGGCACACGAGAGAGGAGAAGTTGGGCAGGAGGGCAGGACCGAAAAGGACTGGGATTTGCCTTCTGGGCCCATCACAGGCCCACTAACAGTTCACAGAGGAAACAGTGGCCTGGCGGTGATACGATCAGCTCCATCCACATACGAAGAATCCTTTCGCTGCCCCTCACTGTTGAATAGGGTTACCAAACTCCAGGTGAGGCCTGGATTTCTCCCAGAACCGCTACTGATCTCTCCAGGCTACAGAGGTCTGGCTCTCTGGCTGAAAGGCACCTTTGGCAGGCGCACTGTAGGCTATCCTATCCTCCCTTCCCCAAATCTTCAGCGTTGCCTTCACACCGTCCCTTCCGAGTTCCACAGATGTAGCCGGCATCCTCTCTCCCTGACGCTGGAGGTGCTGAAATTCCTAAGGAGAGCAAAGCTTTTCTTCCTTACAGGTTTGTGCGGCCTCCTGGGTTTCCGTCAGCAGTTCTGGAATGCCTAGTGGGGAACCACGTGACCAGGGAAGCAAAACAGGTTGGATGGTGTCGGAGCGGCTCCGTGACTGGGCGGCAAAAGGGCATCCTACTGCCACTCAAGAGCTCAAGAGAGCCACCTCCTTACCCGGCCCTCCCCTGCTGTAATGCTGGAAGACTGCCCCACTCCAGGTGTTTTAGTGATGCAAGGATCCTGTGTGTGTGTGTGTGTGGATTAGCAGCCTGTACGGTTGCCAACCTCCAGGTGGTATCTGGAGATCTCCTGGGATTGACAACTGATCTCCAGCCGGCAGAGATCAGTTCACCTGCAGAAAATGGCCACTTTGGAAGGTGGCCTCTATGGCATTCTGCCCCACTGAAGCCCCCCCCCCTCCCCGTAGCCTTCCCTCCTCAGGCTCCACCACCCAAATCTCCAGGTATTTCCCAGCCTGGAGTTGGCAATCCTAGCAACCTGATTCCCCAAACAGGGCAGGCATGAGTGGCAGCAGTGAGAACCTCTATTACTACTACTTCTTCTCCTCCTCCTCTTCTTCTTCCTCTTCTTCCTCCTCCTCCTCCTCCTAAAACTTAGCAGAATGGTGCCCACCCCATTTATGGGGCTGATTTGCTGTGGGAACAACGCTGGCCACTACCTATACAAGGCTGTGACTTTGCATTCTGTGACCAAGATCCAAACAGCCACAACTGAATGCAAAATGCTGGGAGTTGGACCACACCCTAGCAGGGATGTCCCCAGCTAACCCGAGCTCATCAGATCTCAAAAGCTAAGCGGTGTCAGCCCTGGTTAGTCTTCGGATGTCCACCTGGGTTTTGGCCCCTGTGTGACACAGAGCGTTGGACCGGATGGGCCATTGGCCTGATCCAGCATGGCTTCCCTTGATGTTCTTATGATGGGAAACCACCAAGGAAGTCCAGGGTTGCTATGCAGAGGCCTGCGTTCATCTCTGGCCTTGCAAACCCTACAGGGTCGCCATACGTCTGGTGAGATTTGACAACCCTTCCCACCAGAGAATAAATATGCCAGTCTACTATATCCCGGCTGGCCCTCCAAGGAGATGAGATGAGGCAGCGGCCCTCAGGTGGTGGGTTTTGGGGTCTGCGGGCCCCCACCGCCTCACCCTCGCGGCTTCCTTCAACCCCTTGGCCAGGAGGCAGAACACACCCATAATGCTCCTTCCCTCTACCTGTGCCACCATCTTTAAATACAGCTTGGCTTCCTATTTATCCCAGCGTCAGGATCTGGGACGCGCGCAGTGTAAGACTTCTGGAGAATGGGCAGGGGGCGGAGCACCATCTTCTCTACCTCCTGGGCAGGAGCAGTAAAAAGTGGAGGAGTAGGGTGGGGGTGTCAGCTGGGGCTAGTGGCCTCAAGCGGCCTCCCTCGCAGAGGTGTCGCTGTGCCTTACAGTGCTGTCGCTGTGGGCGGGATTGAGCTAATGTACAGGAACCTCTCACCCTTCTAAAACGCACAAAGCATTAGCATAAGGAAAGGAAGCCAGCCTCGTTCCACCAGCAGAGCTTTCTTGAACTGTAACAGCTCTTCCTTGCCAGCAAAAGGGGGAAGGGGGTGAAAAATCCAAATTGCACAAGCCGTCGTGCATCTAAATAATGCACAGGAGTTTTGAATTCATCATCACATGACTCAGCCGTGTTTTCATGTGTAATTGTCGAGGGCAGCATCTTCCCCAGCAGCGAGCAGCCAAGAAATTTCTGGTCGAGCCCGTTTGTCTCTCTCTTAAATCAGGTGTAGTGGAGAGCTTCTTAACACTATACTTAGGCAGGGAAACTGCACCTGAGTCGGCCAAGTGACAGGAAGGGTGCCTCACGTTACTGGGATTATTTTAAGCTAGAAGAGGCTGTGTATTTATGTGGCAGTTTCACACTTTGGGGAATATCACAGCAGAATCAGTGAACAGCCAGGATTTGGGGAGCCGTTTCTTCCCTCTCCTCTACCACTCTTCTTCTGTCTATAGATGGGGATTTGTTAACTACGGTAAGCCTGTCTGTTCCTCAACATATATTTCTCTGTTATGGTAGCTGGGTTCCCTCCAATGCTCCCTCTAAGCTGTGGAGTCTCGTGAGCAAACATTCTACTTGGTGTACTCCTGGCATGAAAATTGTGAGCGAGCGATTTGGCTGCTGCATAAGTTAGTTTGCTCTGGAGCCATCCCTTCCTGAGCTGAGACAAAAATGTGTGAGCCGGAGGCTAAAAAACTGTGAGCCAGCTCACACTAACTCAGCTTAGAGGGAACACTGGTTCCCTCCCCAAGAAAGCCCACCTGGCTACAGTTTGTAAAAAGCCATGGAAGATCTCTCAGTTTGGGCAAGTTTTTGGATTGAAGAGCAATGGCTGCTTTCAGCTATGGCCACTCTCAGCTTTTTCTTCTTATACTTTTGTTGTGATGCTTGGTTGTGTGCTGGGAGTATATTTTTGGATTTTTAAGGCCATTCATGAGTGTATTGCAAGCCACTGTGTATGTGTGCATATGGAAGGGATTCCTATAAACTACAAGATAATAATTAAGGTTTTAAAAATCAATATTTGAAAAAGAGGATGTAAGTCTGTCAAGTTTAAAGATATAAGAAGTTGCCCTTTCTGTTTATGTTGCTAACATTTGTGAAAAGTTTGTTTCTCTTATGTCATTCATATGCAATGGATGCAAAAACATGTTTAAACATTGCTTATGTTTAATGGGAAACATTTGGCACAGGGGAAGAGAAACTGCCATGCGTATAAAGACCCCTGGGTTCAATTTTTGAAACAAATCCAAAACAGGAGTTTTTGAGTTGAAATTGAGGTGATTATTAAATTCAGCAGTAATCACAGGAGATAGTTGTGATGTTATAACGTATTCTTTTGGATAAGGTAAACTGCTGGAAATCTAGGTAGGATAAATTTTATTGTGATTTTAGGATGTCTTTAAAAAGTTTTACAAACATAAATGTACAGTCATTGGACAGAAAAGGGGATCTCTGTGACAAAGAACTGTGTGAATCCCATTATTCCATACCCACACAAAGGATGTCAAAACAGTATACCCATGGGGTTATCTCCCTTTATCCTCACAACACCCATGTGAGGTAGGCCATGCTGACATAAAACAATTTGCAAAAGGCTGTCCAGTTAATTTAATGACCGAGGAAGTTCTGAACCTTTTTGGGTCTGGCTATGGAGTTACGAGGGCCTTGTGTCTTGTTTCTGGACAGCCTATTCTGGGCATATTAGTCAAAATATCTTGTCCAGTTCAACGTTACTGCTGTGACTCAGAGGCTGTGCTCTTAAAACTTCCATCTTAGGGGTTATCAGGAAAGGGATTGAAATTAAAACAGCAAGTGCCGTACCAAATACTTTTACCAACATCTGTGATGCCGCCGCTACATTTGGGATTTTATGTATGATGACTGCTACTGCTGGGCTCTGGGCAATATACAACAATTAATAAAAACATAAAATTGCTATGGCTTTTTTGCTAATGCAATAAATATTATTATTATTTAAAAACATAAAAACTCTACAATTAAAATACAGCCGTACCAATAAATCAAGTTAAAACTATTACAGAAACGTGGAGTCTTGAGCACTTTCTTCTCACAAGATCCTGGTCGCCCACTTGAAAAAGCCTTTTGCAGATAGGGTTGCCAGCTCCGGGTTGGGAGATACCTGGAGATTCGGGGGGTGTAGCCTGTGGAGGGCGGGACTTAGGGAGGGAGGGGCTTCAGTGGGGTGTAATGCCACCTTCCAAAGAGGCCATTTTCCCCAGGCGAACTGATCTGCATTGCCTGGAGGTCTGTTGTAATACCGGCAGACCTCCAGCCACCACCAAGAGGTTGTATATCAAAAATGAGAGCTCACGGGAGGAGATTGTATAAATATAAAGACACTCGGTGAATGAATTACGAACAAAAGCAGAAAAATTATATTGTATGAAACAATTCAAACTATTTGAAATCTTTGTTAAAGAACCCATATATATATATTTTACAGAGCTAGGAACAAAAAGTACTTGATACAAAGGGAGAATACAATTAGAGTCCACAATTCCTTTGTATAAAAGACTTCAGGAGTGCAATAGTTGTATCAAGTACTTTTTGTTCCTAGCTCTGTAATATATATATATATATATATGGGTTCTTTAACAAAGATTTCAAATTGTTTGAATTGTTTCATGCAATATAATTTTTCTGCTTTTGTTCGTAATTCATTCACGGAGTGTCTTTATATTTATACAACCACCAGGAGGTTAGCAACTCTATTTTCAGAGGACTAGGAGCTAGGGTTGCCAAATCCACTTACCCCTCGGAGTGGGGGAGCCTCGTCGGTGTCCATATGGTTCCCCCCCCCCGACGAGCTCAGCCACGCCCCCAACGTCAGCAACGTGACTGCGTCACTTCGCAGCTTCGGGGGCGGGGTTCTCCCCGGGTCCTGATTCCGCCGGGGCGGAAATCGGGACTCCGAAGTGGGAGATTCCCCGCCCCCCGGGCCCATTTGGCAACCCAACTAGGAGTGGGGAGGGGAATGTACCTGACCGAGGGGACCGGAGCGCGAGGAAAAGCTGGTTCCTGAGAAAAAGACAACTGAACTGGGTGGGGTGGGTGGGGAGGCCAATAGATGCTTCTAAAATGATGAAGAGTGAGGAGAGAACAGAAGGACCGTTTTTATAACGCCAGAAATCCGTGTGGGGGGAGGGAATCATCCAAAGATTACAATCGGCAGGAGGTTCGAGCTGGGCAAAAGAAGAGCTTTTTCACAAGACTGAAAATTAAATGGGACATTCATTAGTACAGAAGATGTTGGGGGGGGAGGCGTGTGGACACAAGCCCGTATGCCTTTTTAACAAAACAATTAGGCCAGTGCACAGGCGTTAGCCATTGTAGTTAAATGGAGCTTCTATGTTCAGAGGCAGCCTACCCCGGAGGACCATATGACAGGGAGAAACAGCAGGAGGGCCAATTTTCCCTTCACTCGCTTCCTTGTGAGCTGCCAGAGACTCTACTAGATGGAACTAGGCCTGATCCGGCAACACGAGTCCTGTGTTCACAAAACTCCCGTTCGTGAAGAAGATCCCATTTCCCTGGGTAACAGAGAGGAGTTTGTACGCCCTCCCCAATTCTGCTAGAATTAATGAAGCAAGCAGCCGGGAGGGGGGCTCATTGCAACTGCTGGGTCTTGCCTCAAGAATCTAACCAAACATGCCGGTTTTCCAGACTGATTGTATCATATCCGTTCAGGCTGCAACATGACTTAATTCATTCTGTGAGCAAAAGAAAAGGAGCAAAAGGGGGTGGGGTGGGGGATTGTGTAACCCTTTCTCCATCCATTTTCCCATCCCAAATGCTTCACCAGCTTCCCACACACACACACACACACACACACACAAATCAGGGGAAAGCTAGATGCATCCCCATCTCTTCCCCATGGGTGGAAAAGCAGTGCGTGTGAAAAGTACGCAAACAGAGAGTGATTTCAGCAAAGCGTACTTTATTCTATCTGGAACAAGACGACTTTGGCCGGCTCGCAGGCCGGCTTATATCCCCCGAGAAACCGCCACCCAAAACACACCCCTACTTCCCTATAGGTTATTTACAGTGGCCGAGAGTCCCATAGGCTCTCGGCCGGGAACCTAGCCCCCTGATTGGAGCGGGCTAGGATCCGCATAGTCCATTGTCTCTTGGAGTGAAGCTCGACGTTTGTCTCTGGACTTGTCTGGACACACTACAGTGGGGGGGGGGCAATTTTCTTTGTAAAAATGGAGAATGGGGAAAGGTTGGGCAACCCCTCCCATTCCTCAACTTGAACTCACCACCTCCTGAATCTGCTCTGGATTTTTTGTTTGTTTGTTTTAACTGGGGGGGGGGGAGCGACAGCATGAATTGCCTGTGAGGTCAGTTCCAGGTGGGCAGCCATGCTGGTCTGAAGCAGTGGAACAGATTCAGAGTCCAGTGGCACCTTTCAGACCGACAAAGGCTTATTCCACACTCTTTCGAATTCCATTGTATCCGAAGAAGTGTGCTTGCACACGGAAGCTCATACCTTGAATAAGCCTTTGTTGGTCTTAAAGGTGCCTGACTGGACTCTAAATGTGTTATTCTGTGAGGTCAGTGTTACAGAGTGAATAATAAGATCTCCACGGAGATAGTGGCACAATCCATCTCCTAAAACCCGACAGTCATGGTTAGATCCTTCAGGCATGACCCAGCGATTAGGAGTTCCGGCTGGCCCCATTCACCTTGGCGGAAGGGCTGGCCCTGTACGTACTTTCCCAATTGAGGCAAGGATTGCCAGGGAAGAGTTTCACAAAACCTGGTGGATGGAGATCTCCAGGGATTACAATTGATCTCCAGGCATCCTAGATCAGTTCACCTGGAGAAAATGGCTGCTTTGGAACGTGGACTCTATGGCAGTATACCCTGCTGAGGTCCCCCAAACCCCCCCTCCCCAGGATCCGCCCCCCCCCCCCAAATCTCCAGGTATTTCCCAACCCTGAGCTGGCAATCCTACTGTGTGTAATAATCCAGGTCTGACCTAAGCGGGGTTTCTTGTCCATTGATAAAAAGCCAAGAAGACCCTTCAGGGGTATCTTGAATGGGAAGCATTTTGAATGGGAAAATGGATGGAGAAAGGGTGATCCCTGCAGGGTATGTGTACACAAGCAGGTGGGGAACAGGGTACCTTGCTCCTTGAAGATGATGCATCATTGGGTGGCAAGAAAAGGAAGAGATTACAGGAAATTTAGGGTGGCTTTTATCATAAGCTGTTTATCTTATCCTGGTGGCAAGCAGTTCCACGGGGCTCTCTTTTTGTTTCCCATGCTGTTTAACATCGATGCAAAATTAACAGACAAACTGATCTCATGGTTCAGAAGTTCCAGGATGCCTTTGCCTCTAAATTTAGAGAGCTAGTGGACATTCTGAGAGAAATTCAGTAAAGAACAGATGATGGTTTCAACAAAACAGGCCCATAGCCACAGGGGACATTGGGGGGCAATGCCCCCCACACAGATCAGCACCGCCCCCTCAAACAAAAATTCAAACCATCCAACATTTTAAAAATAAAAGGTAAGATGTGTGGTTTTTCTTTCTTTCCAAAATGACCCCATGCACAGTCAGGGAAGCTTCAGTCTCATTTTCTTTTCTCCAAGCCGAAAAATAAGTAGGTATTTTTTAAAAACGCAAAAGACAAAAGAGAGAGAGAGTCGGATATTCTCTCCCTCCCCCCCAGCTTACACAGAAAAGCAGCCCAGAATCAAGTCTCTCCAATCAAGAGGACTAGAGGGGGGACTAGAGGTCACAGTGGAGCTGCTACTGCATCCCCCCAGATTTCCCCACGCCCCACCAACCGAAATTTTCTGGCTATGCCCCTGCAACAAACTGAAACTTTAATCCAGATAAAACGGAAGTGCTCATGCCCATAAAGGGAGAGGCCATGGGTCAGTGGTACAGCATCAGCTTGGTGTGCAGAAGGTCCCGGGTTCAGTCCCCAGCATATCCTGCTAGGAAAGGATCAGGTGGTAGGTGGCTCAAGTGGTTGAGACGCTGAACTGCAGGTTGGAAGGTCGGCAGTTCAGCAGTTCGAGACCCGAGTGCCGCATGACGGAGTGAGCTCCCATCTCTAGTTCCAGCTCCTGCCAACCTAGCAGTTCGAAAGCAAGAAATTGCAAGTAGATAAATAGGTACCGCTTCGGTGGGAAGGTAACAGCGTTCCGTGTGCCTTGGCATCTAGTCACGCCGGCCACATGTCTGCGGAAACATCTGCAGACAGCACTGGCTCTTCGGCAAACCTCTGCGGACAGCACTGGCTCTTCGGCTTGGAAACGGAGATGAGCACCGCATCCCTAGAGTTGGATTCGACTGGCTTTCAAGCAAGGGAAACCTTTACCTTTACCTAGTAGGTGAGAGGAAAGACCTCTGCCTGAGACCCTAGAAAGCTGCTGCGGGTCTGAGTAGACAGTACTGACTTCAATGGACCAAGGATCTGATGTAGTCGAACGCAGCTTCAAGCGTGCACGTGTTGTGAATCAGGACGCCAGAATGGGTGTGCAAGCTATTCTGGATGGGATCGTACTCCCCTTGAAAGCTGCACAGTTTGGGGGTGTTTCCAGATTCATCATTATATCTGGATAAGCAGAGCAGAGGTCATTTCGGGGGGGGATCGCGGGGGATCGCAGTTCCCCCGGGTGAGTTACGGGGGGTGGGGCACATGACGAAGCCCCGCCCCCTGCTTCCGGCCGCCCCGCTTCTGGCTCTCATTCAGCCAGGAGGGGGCAGGAGAAGAGGGAGGTCAAGTTGCTTCCTCCCCGCCTCTCCCCACCCCTGCCTGCCTGGGGCCAGGGAGGGCCTTCGCGGGGCTTCCTTGCACTCCCGCTGGCCTTGCAGGTCCACCGCCGGGCCCCTGATGTCAGGGGGTGTGGCATATGCTAATGAGTTATGCTAATGAGTTCCCCTAGCTCTTTTTCTACGAAATGACCCCTGAAGCAGAGACCCCAGTGGCAAAGAAACCATCCCTGACCACAGTCATGCATGCCTTGGTAGCACCCAGGCTGGATTTACTGTAACAATTTCCAGGGGGGCTATACTTGAAGACAATTTGAGAAGAACATTGACTGGTGCGAAATACAGAGGCCAGGACGTGGATGGAGAGGTGCCATTTTGAGCATGGCATGTTAAAGATGTGTCAACAGCTTGGGCTATCGGTTCATCTCAAGCTCAAATCGAGGTGCTGATGTTAACCTTTAAGGCCCTGAAGTCCTACACAGTGTTGTTCCAAGGCACGGGAAGGCCTGTCACCATGCAGAGGCACCTGCTTGATCACTGATTTTGGCCACTGAAGGTGTTCTGTGGAAGCTTAGCACTGTCAGAAGCAGTGTTCCCTCTAAGCTGAGTTAGTCTGAGCTAGCTCACAGTTTTTTAGCCTCTGGCTCACACGTTTTTGTCTTAGCTCAGGAAGGAGGGCTCCAGAGCAAGCTAATTCATGCAGTAGCCAAATTGATCGCTCACAACTTTAATGCCAGCAGCTCACAAAGTAGCATTTTTGCTCACAGGACTCCACAGCTTAGAGGGAACATTGGTCAGAAGTGAGATAGGCAGATGCCTGCAGCAGGGCCTTTTATACAGTGCCCCCCCCCCAATTATTTATTTATTTGATTTCTAGACCACCCTCCCCCAGATAGGGTTCAGGGCAGTTTGCAACATTCAATGAATACATCATAACATATCAGTCATAGAGGTCCCTCCATTGGGATACATCTTTGCTGGCCATCTGGCAGAATTTGAACACGTCTTTTCTGGATGACCCTTTGAGACTGCTGGATTATGAGTCAGCATGGTGTAGTGGTTAAAGTGCTGGACTAGGATCCGGGAAACTCGGGTCTGAATCCCCACGCTGCCATGGAAGCTTGCTGGGTGACCTTGGGCCAGTCACACATTCTTAGCCCAGCCTACCTCGCAGGGTTGCAGTGAAGATAAAATGGAGGAGAGGGGAACGATGTAAGCTGCTTATGGTCCCCGTTGAGGAGGAAAGGTGTGATATAAATAAAGTGAATAAAAGTGCACTGAAGGCCTGTAGAGGTCTTGTGCGCTTCTTAGAAAAGCACCATATTTTATAGATGGGTTTGACTCTGCCTCGTATACCATGATTTTATTTTGATCTTATTGCTAATAACCTCTTTATATGGTAGCCTAGAAAACTGAATCAGTCGGTTACACCTTAGCGTGAGTGCAGCTTTTGGTAGTTTAGATATGGGCCATTTAGTATTGATTCTCTTTCTCATTGTTATTTTCTACTTATCGTATTCCCCCCCCCCGGCTGTTCCTCAGAATAGAAAGGGGAAGGGACAAAAGTCAACCAAATAAGATAAGCACACATAACTTCCAGATGTTATTTGTCCCAAAGCAACATCTGCCCAGTGCACCTAATATCTTAGACCACGTCTCTCCCAGTCTCCCTTAACAGTCTTGGTTTCATGATGGGCGGTGGATTCAGGATGGACCGGGGAAGTGCTTCTTTACTCTGCAAGCTGTGGAACTCATTGCCACAGGATGTCATGAGGGTCACTTTCAGGGAGGAGAGGTCCATCAACGGCTACTAGCCATGATGTAGGGTTGCCATCTCTGGGCTGAGAAACAACTGGAGATCTTAGGGGTGGAATCCGGGGAGGGGGCAGGGTTTGGGGAGGGGAGGGACCTCAGCAGGGTCCATTTTCTCCAGGGGGACTGGTCTTGGTCATCTGGAGTTCAGTTATAATAGCGGGAGGTCTCCAGGTGCCACCTGGAGGCTGGCAACCCTACCATGATGGCAACATGGAATCCCCACGCACAGAGGCAGTGCGCTTCCGAATGCCGATTTCAGGGGGGGTGTTGTGTCCGCTTACCGCCACCAGGGGCCAGCGAACACTTCAGAGCTTGACTCTGGGAGAACAATGGGGACTAGGCTCCTGGTCTCTCCACTGGGGGACCAATGGGACCGTGGCGGGAGATTTAAACCCACCAACGGGACCTAGGGGTGTGTCCCCAGGTATGTATATAGTTGGCCAGCCGGCCGTTTGTCTTTGTCTTTGTTGTGTGCCAGTAAACCATGTTGATTGCTACATGAGTCTCCGTGGTTTCTCCATGCGTTTAACCCACCACACTTCAGGGGGGCAACAACAGAGACGGGGTTTGCTTGTGGGCATGCTGGGAGCACCTGTTCATCTGCTTCAGGCACCGGGGTGGAGGACTCAACGGAGGCCTGATCTCCTCCAGCAAGACCCTTCGGCCGTTCTTCCTACTCAAATGTGGGATCCTCTTGTTTTGCTGGGCCAAGTCCTGTTCATTTCCTGCACAGTGGAGCCCAAAGTGTGCTGAGTCCTCCTGCTATGAGGATTCTGGCTGGGGGGTTGGGAGGCTTCTAGGCTACTAGGCGTGCTCACCCGTACACCTGCTCATGTATACATTTGCAAATAAGCACATTTAATTGATTGACGAGGGAGCAGAGGGTAGAGGGACAGAACGGGGGAGGGCTAGCATAGGAATGGGGAGGGAGCAAACATAGTTAAAATGTTTTACAGGTGGCATTGGACTCCAGACAAACTAGCCAAATGCTATAAAAATGTATCAGGAAATTGCTGGAGGTGTAAAAGGAATATTGGCTCATATTATCACACATGGTGGAGGTGTGAGAAGTTGGTTAAATTTTGGAAAACCATAAAACAACTAATTGTAGAGATGGTGGTAATAGATCTTGTGTTAGACCCAGAAATATATCTGTTGAATATGTTACCAGAAGGGATAAAGTATAATAAATCATGTTTGATATTATATATTCTTACTGTGGCTAGAATTCTTATAGCCAAATGTTGGAAATCAGATAAAATACCAAGTAGAGAGGAATTAATAACAAAAATTATAGAAATGGACAAAGTAAATATGATTTTGTCGGGAAAGGATGAAAATGTGTTTTTAAAAAGATGGCAGAAAGTAGATAGTTGGTTAGAAAAAAATGGACAAAGAAACTCCAAAATATGATGTAAATGAATGTTTTTTTGTGTGTGTATATAATGGAAAAAAGCTAAATAAACTATTTAAAAAAATAATTTAAAAAAAAGGAATGAGGCGGGAGCTACCTTTATTTAGACTTGATTTGTGATGAAGGTGGAGGGAGCACTGGATGGAGGGAAGGCCTGGGAGGTGTTTCCTCTGTGATTAAATCACAATGCAGCAGGGGTCCCCAACAGGGTGCCCACGGGCAGCAGGATGCCCACGGACACCTTTCCCAGCACCTGCCAAGCGCTTTGAGAGAGTGGGTGGGGCCAAGTGGGGTGTTGGCTAGCAGGGCTTCTGAGTGGCTGTGCAGATTTTTTTTAAAAAAAGTTGCTTTTGGCACTGCGGCCACGCCTGCACGAGGATCTTTGCCGCATGACGGAAAGGTAAGCTGTGTGTACGCCAGAAAATATTTTTTTTTAAAAAAACAAAAAACAATATACTCATTTTAAAAGGCATCTTGTTAAACAGAACGTCTGCCTGAAATGCTGAAGAGTGACTGGTATGAAGTATGCTATGAGTTAGTGTCTCTGGCATTTTGGGGCTGGCTTCACCACCTCCCATGGCAGCCTTTCGTGGTTGCGCCCACCGCATTCTCTCAAAATGGCACAGGTGCCTGCAGGCTCAAAAAGGTTGGGGACCCCCCATAATACTAGTTTGGGAGGGAGCTGGCAGTCACCCTCATGGAACCCCAAGACATTGTCGGGGCTTGATTGTGTATCAATCTGCTGGGATACCCAACGAAACTGAAAAGTTCACCCGCTGGGCAATCCATTCCAGGACGATGAGCAGCGACGACAAGGAGAACAAAGAGATGGCGCCTCTGATGGGCAGGAAGGCCAACTCCCCGGGGACTCCACCCTCCGGGACCCCGGAGAAGAGGCCGTCCGAAGGCACCCCTCCAAAGAAAAGGTAGGGCCCAATGGCATGGGGGGAGGGGGGTTCCCGCTGGAGGATTGGGCTCACCTGGAGGGTGGGGCCCCCGCCAACCAGGGCTCTTTTTGTAGAAAAAGCCCAGCAGGAACTCATTAGCATAATAGGCCACACCCAACAGCAGGAACTCATTAGCATAATAGGCCACATCCAACAGCAGAAACGCATTAGCATATTGGGCCACACCCCTGACAGCACAGCTCATTAGCACATTAGGCCACACCCCCATGTTACCAGAAATGTGGTCATCCAGCCACACCCACATTTTGCTTCTTATTCTGTTTACCTTGTTTGTTGTCAAAACCCAGGGCTTTTTTTGTAGCAGGAACTCCTTTGCATGTTAGGCCACACACCCCTAATGTAGCCAATCCTAATGAGTTTCTGCTGTTGGGTGTGGCCTATTATGCTAACGAGTTCCTGCTGGGTGTGGCCAACTTGGGAGCCAGCCGGAACTCCGTTCCTGTGCGTTCCTGCCCAAAAATAGTCCTGCCGCCAACTCCGTGTTCAGAAATACCTTGAGATTTGAGGGTGGAGCCCAGAGGGGAATAGGGCTGCCAGGCCCATCCTGTCCACTGGTGGGGGACGGGGTGTGGGAGGGTTGGGTTGCCAGCTCCAGGTTGGGAAACTCCTGCAGATGGAGCCCGGGGAGAACAGGAACCTCAGTAGGGTACAATGTCGTAGAGTCCACCCTCTGAGGCGTCCATTTCATTCAGGGAATCTGATCTGTGTAGTCTGGAGACAATCTATTTCCAGGGCGTGGATCCCCAAGTCCTGCCTGGAGGCTGGCATCCCTAGCTCAGGGGAAGGACATTGGTAGGTATATTGCTATGCAGTCCAAGTTCCAAAGCATCTAATCTTTTTTAATTATTATTATTATTTTTTATTGACTCTCCTAAAGAGGAGAGAGTTTATTCGTTTTTCATATAAGAAAGAGGAAGGTATATAGTGGGATAAAGAAAAGTTTGGGTGATCTTATTATTAGTATGTTAATCTTTTATTAGTAATACACAAATCTTCTTTTGGCTTCTTCTGTGAGTTGTCAATCGTCTTTCATCTTTATCTGTTAAGAAAGTAAAAAAACACTGTTAATAGATTAGTAGTGTCCCTCTGGTTTTTGTTAGTAAAGTCTTTTTCATGCGCTTTCCGAACTCGTCTTCATGGTCTGGGCAGCCTCCCTTTCACGTCTCTCAGGTTGTATGAAGGACCCTTCCCTGCTCCTTTGTCCTCCGGGGTCTTAACTTCCCCCTCCGATCCGCTGTCTCTGTCGCTGTCCATTTCCTCCCATGTGGCGAGTGCTGCTTCCTCCTTGCTGGCGTGCCTCTTCAAAAAGTCTTGAGCTTTGAAAATGGAGTCAATCTTCCCCCTTTTATCTTTGAACTTGAAAATGAGTCCTTCTGGAATCAACCAGCGATAATTAATTTGATGGTTCTGCAAGAATAAGGTCAGGCCTTTATATGCTTTCCTTTTCATTCGAATTTCAAATGGAACATCTTTCAAAATTCTAATTGTCTGCTCTCCAATCTTCATAGGCATTGATGAAGATGCTTTTAATATTTGATCCCGAACTTTCTGCTTTGTAAACTTGACCACCACTTCTGCCGGCAAGTTATTCAACCTTGTAAAGTTGGAATAGACTCTGTAAATCAGATCTATTTCCTCGCTCATTTTTTCCGCTTCCCAGCCGGTGAGTGTTGCCAAGGCTTCCTCTTGCATCTCTTGGTGTTTTTCTATTTTATCAACCTTTTTCTTGACCTTTTTAGTATCTTCTGTTGAGTCCAAGCACTTTTGCGCGATTTCCTCCATTTTCTTGGCTGTATCGTTTAACTGCTCAGTATTGAGAACACCTTCCATATTTGTCAATGTTAGGCTGATCTTTTGCATTTGTTCCAGCAGAGGGCGCAGAAGATCGCTCTCTTGTTGATTGACAGCTGGTTCCAAGAGGCGGGAGCTAGCACCGGAAGTTCCTCCCGTCTTCTTTGCCGGCTTGTCCTGAAACTTTTTCTGGCTCGACATCTTGTTTTTTTGTTTACTTTTTAAAAGTTTGTGCCGCGCGGCTACATAATGAGATTTCCTGTGTCTCTTCTAACAATTTGCCAAGAGGTAACACTGCTCCTTTCAATTGTCACTCCCCCCCTCACTTCCTTTTAAATCAGTCTTTGTTACACAGGGTGGGGGGGGGATTCACCTCCCTCCTCCCTCCTCCCTTGCGGTTTTTCGAAAAAGGGGGGGGAATGCGCTCGATTCTTTTTCTCCCGTTCCGACTGGCAACTCACAGTTTTAGCCGAAAATCTTCTTTTAAACGCTCGTCCGCTTAATCACCCAGTGACGACCGGTGGCTCTGCTAGTCCCCGTGCGGGGCACTGCTGTGGCTAGGGCCATTGGGACATGGGGCGAGCCTCAATTTCCGACCATTCGGCCGGGAAAGAGGCACCTCCCCTGTGCACCCCGGATCAGAGCCCCTACCTGGGTCTCCTTAGGGTCTCCGCTTGTGCGGATTCCCCCCCTTGGCCGCGCGTGGGCGAAACGACTTCGGGAGCGTCCTGAAGATGCGTCCGCCATTCGCGAAGTCCAAAGCGGAAGCCCAAAGCATCTAATCTAATAGCCTAAGCTAAATGCTGCATGCTTTTTTAACAATAAACATTCAAATAACAAGCATAGGTGTTTTTTTATATGAAATGATAGAATACTTACGAACATTTCATGATACAAAAAGACGCTTAGACTTGTTATTTGAATATCTATTGTTTAAAAAGCATGCAGCATTTCGCTTAAGCTATTAGATTAGACAAGAAGGGGGGACCCATGATACTCACGGGAGTGGGAAGGAGCGCCACGTGGAGGAGGAAGCAGCCACAGGTGAGCCTTCTCCCCCGCTCCCCCCTGCACCAATTGGGAGGCCCGGGCCAGCCAATCCTTCTCCCCCCAACCACCCCACACCGACGGTGAGGCCCATGTGGCTCCCAGCCGCCAGGCTCACCAATCCTTCTCCTCTGCCTTTCCCACCCTGGCAGTGAGCTGTGCAGGCCCGCCAAGCCTTCCCCCTGGCTCCGGCAGCATGGCCTGAGTGGCTTCCAGCCGACGGGCCCACCAATCTCTTCCCCCTGGCTCCAGTGGCATGGCCTCAGCAGCTCCCAGCTGCTGGGCCCGTCAAGTCTCCCCCCCAATGGCCAGAGCGGTCTCTGCGCATGCACAGGGAACGCTCTTTTACTTTTGGGGGGATTTAAGTATCCCCCGTATATTTTTTTCAACTTTTTAGATTTTTCTGCACACCTGGAGACTGCTCCACGTGTGCAGGAAAACCTCCCTGCCCCCCAAGTGCCCCCGATGTGCTGATTTAGATATCCACACGGGGGGGCAACTTGGCTATTAGATATATAGATAGTGGTAGAGGACACCAGTGCTCCTTCTAAGATGTGGAGTCTTGTGAGCAAAAATTCTACCTTGTGAGCTACTGGCATTAAAGGTGTGAGCGAGCGATTTGGCTACTGCATAAGTTAATTTGCTCTGGAGCCATCCTTCCTGAGCTGAGACAAAAATGTGTGAGCCGGAGGATAAAAAACGGTGAGCTAGCTCACACTAACTCAGCTTAGAGGGAACACTGGCCCTGGCTCAGTGGCAGAGCATTTACCGGGCATGCAGAAGGTCCCAAGTTCAACCCCCAGCATCGCCAGGTGAGAGGACCAGGCGGTAGGTGGTCTGAAAGACCTCTACCTGAGACCCAGGAGAGCCACTGCCAGTTTGAGTAGGCGTCCTCACTTGTATTTGATACGTGACGCAAATATTGTACACTCTTTTGTATGAAATCTTTTTGATTAATATTTCAAATTTATTAGCGCAAACTCCTGCAGAGTTTGTTTTTTTTACTCCTTTGGTCTGTTCAGGGACGATGGCCATCAGCTTTAGACATATTCCTTTTCTACCAACATGTTCCAAAGCAGCCACTTCCTCCAGGAGAACGAATCTCGGCCCCCACCTGCCCATGCCTCCATCTTTCCCCTGCCTGCTCAGGGCCTCTCCCACATGGTATTGCCAACTTCCAGGTGGGGGCTGGAGATCTCCCAGAATGACAACTGATCTCCAGATGACATCAACCACTGACTGGTTTATTATTTCTTTACTCAAAACGTGCATTCCACTTCTCCGGGAGAAAAGGGCTGCTTGGGAAGGTGCATTGGAGGGCATTCTACCCTAATGAGATCCCTCCCCTTCCTAAACCCCGCTCTCCCAGGGGCCCCAACCTTAAATCTCCAGGTATTTACAAACCTAGAGTTGGCACCTGACTCCCACAGCTACCCTGCCTGCCTTTTCCTCAGTGGTGCTGGGAGATTTTCGAGCCTCTTCCCTGGCAGTTCTGGGCAGGCCGCACGGGAGGCAGAGCATTGGCCCGCAAGCAGGCAAGGGAAGGGCACGTGGGGGGTCGGCAGAGCGGAGGAGGTGTGCAGGCGGTGGCCAGCGGCAGGGGGGTCTAGGGTTGCCAACCTCCAGGTGGGGCCTGGAGATCTCCCGCTTTTACAACTGATCTCCAGCTGACAGAGATCAGCTCCCCTGGAGAAAAGGGCTGCTCTGAAGGGTGGACTCTATGGCATTGTACCATGCTGAAGCCCCTCCCCTCCCCAAACCCCGCCCTCTCCCGGCTCCACCCCCAAAGTCTCTAGATATTTTCCAACCTAGACCTGGCAACCCTAAGGGGGTCCCTGCAGAAGCCCTGGGCTCCGGCTGATGCCCTGCTTTAAAGTGTCCACCTGCCCTCGCACACCCCACAAGGATCCTTCCAAAGCGAGAACAGGCCATCTGCCCCGGCTGGGCTGCACGGCTCTTAGCAGTGCGGAAAGAGCTTTGCACAGGGGAAGTGCATGTCAGCACAACTGTGAAAGGCCACAGATCCATTTGCCAGATTCCAAGCTCCTGCGTTGGCAGTGTGTGGGTGTGTGTGTGGGGGGGGGTGTTGGGATGGGCAGGGATCCTTCTCCACCTTGCTCTAGGGAGATGGGGTGTGGCACGGCACATTCCTTCTGTGCAAGCAACAGTGATCACGTGAGCCCTAATTGCAAAGATGCACTCCCTGGCCGGGTTTAATTACAGGTCTCGCTGCTTCCCTGATTTGAATTCCTCCGCAATATTTTTGGACCTGGGGCTCCGGCAGGTGGATTTTTCTTCCAGGAGGCACCTCTCCTGTCCCATCCTCTTTCCTCCATGCGCCAAATTGGTGCCTTCTTTTCCAGGGTTCACAGAAGGATTAAGTTTCCAAACCCTTCTCGACTGGGTCAGGGTGCTGGGGAGTTCTTGGGCGTGTCGCTGACTCAAGGTGGTGTTTTGGCCCCGGGAAGATTGGAGCCGGTTTGTGGTACCATTTTCCTCACAGATGTTGTCCCAGTGAGCCTTCTTGTCTGGCCCATTTTGGTGGCTTCTTTAACACCATTTTAACATGGCAGAAGCAAGAAGAGCATTTTGAAAAGTCACACAAAGAATTGCAGCGATGGGAAAAGTTCAGTGGGAGGAAATAGAAAGTGGCATGGAAATAGAGACTGGCAGATTTGACTCTTCCGCGAGGAAGAGGCAAAAACCAGCTCTGGGTTTCTGAGCTGAAACAGCTTCCAGCTGTGGAGTTTGTTTGTGGCCGGCACAGGCTGGTGATGGTCCAGAGAGCAGCTAGGCATTCATTTCCCACTCCATTATGTTATTACAAACTTACTGGAAGCATTTCTTGGAGACAAACTGCACAGAGGAGATGCCACGTGAAAATCGCAGGTGACTTGGCTTTGTCTTTTGTGCATTTTCAAAATGTTGCCGACCTTTTGGGCCAGTATAATTCACGGTGTTTTACTGGACTGTTCATTCCAATGGGGGAAAGGAAAGCCCTTTGAGAATATGCAGCGAGGGACCATGGGAAATCTACCCGTGCCCAACACCACTCTCCCCAGCCATCAAGAAGGGCCTATTGCCCCTCCACCTTTCCTGAAGCCAGCTCCAGAACTGGGCTACGGCTAGGGTTGCCAACCTCTAGGTGGAGCCTGGAGAATGGAGTTCTCCTGGGATTATAACTGATCTCCATGGATATGGTGTCCGTGATGGCTTGGAGGGTAATGAGCAACCTTGAGCCAGATTGGTGCAGGGGTCATTTTGTAGGAAAAAAGGGTGCAGGAGCTCATTAGCATAACTCATTAGCCTAACTTATTTGCATATGCCACACACCCTTGACATCACTGGAAGTGTGTCAGAAGGCAACACACACTGCTCAGGCTCCACTGGACTGTTTTGGATTCCTAGCTATTGGGGGGGGGGATCGTGCAGAGGGTGGGGCTTGTTGCATGTGCCTGCCCCCTGGGCTCCTTACTGCCGGAGCGCCACTCCTGTGTGCTCCCGCAGGAAATGACCCCTGGATTGGTGTATTGGTTAAGAGCCGCAGATTCTAATCTGGAGAATGGGGTTTGATTCCCCACTCTTCCACACACAGCTGCTGGTGTGACCTTGGTTTAGCCACAAGTTCTCTCTGAGCTGTTCCCTCAAGAGCAGTCCTCGAAAGAGCTCTCTCAGCCCCGCCTGCCTTACAGGGTGTCTGTTGTGGGGAGAGGAAGGGAAGGAGATTGTAAGCCGCTCTGAGACTCCAAGTGAAGGGCAAGGTATAAATCCAACTCTTCTTTCTTTTTTGTCTTCTTCAACTAGGGGGGGACTGTGAATGAGCTCTCCCTCAACTCCCCCCCCCCCAGCTATCAAACTTTAATGGAGGTTTTGACTAATTACCCTTCACAGTAAGAGACATTAGTATGGTGCTATAAAAGTACACAGTGCTTTTCAGAGTCGCACACGCAGCCACAATGATTCTAGGACCCTGTCCAGAGGATCTTATACTCTCCATCTTGAGGCTGTTCCAAGGGAGAGAAATAGCTGCAGCCCCCTCCGCTCTGAATTTTGGGGCCTATGCACATGCAGGAAGTGTTTGTGTGCATGTGTGCATGGGGGGAGTGGCTCCTTTTGCAGAACTGTTTCTACAAACAATGAGGATGGATCCATGGGAAATGTCCGGGTGTCCTCCAGGGCCCCTGATGCTGTTTTCGGAGCTGTCCGGGGGAAGGGGGGAGTAGCAGCCACACGCTTGGAGGTCTCTCTGTCCAGACCTGAGGACCAGAAACTTGCTTTCAAAAAAAAAAAGCAGCCAAGCTGAGGATGCTGAATTCTGTGCCCAGCTCAGGGGCGGATGAAGGCTCACGGGTGCCCTGAGCACTGACCCATCTTGGTGCCCCCCCTCCTTTCCACACTGACCCAGTCCATTTTAGTTGTTGACCTGTCTGACCAGATAGACAATGCAGGTTGCAGCAATACAAACATTTATTCCTAGGATGAAACAATATACTGTACAAACTAAGCCAAGCTTGGGCTACATAAAGTTCTACAAAGATGCAATACAGCATCTGTTTTAATATTTCACAGGTTAATTGTATCAAAGTTCCGATATTCACCCTTTCTCCAACTTTGTGGTGCCCCCTTTGGCCCTGGTGCCCTAAGCACCTGCTTCGTCTGCTTCATGGTTAATCCACCCCTGGCCCAACGGCCAATCCTGTCCTTGCCCTGGTCTTAAGCAGAAGTGCAGGACATGGCTGGCTGTCCCTTCTGCCCTGCTTCACAAGAATCCACAGTAGGGTTGCCAAGTCGTTTTTGAGCCCCAGCGGGGGACTCCCATCCGGCGTGACCGTGGCCCCGCCCACAGCGTGCCCGGCGGCGTCACATCACTTCCGGGTGACGTGCATGTCGGGGTGGGGTTCCCCCCGGGGCCCGATCCGCAGGCGGTGGGGAACAGGCCTCTGGGGCGGGGGTTTCCCTGCCCCCCAGGGGGACTTGGCAAGCCTAATCCACAGTTTGGCTTTGCTGTGTGAGATACTTCTGTGGGTTGTTCTTGTTGTTTTTAACTGTTCACAGCAACTTTGTTCCAGTCTACCAGCTCCACGGGGTTTTCTGAAAAGCTGCCTTGACTACGCTGTTTCCTGGCAGGACACTGACGTGACACAGAAAGTCACACACACACACACACCCCAATGTGCTATAGACAGCCAATGCTTTTGTGTCCGTTGTGGAAGCACGGAGCAATGCCATACGCTGGCTTTGGAACCCACTCTCCGGGCCCTGGAGAGTGGGAATGCCGGGCGTGAGCCTCCCACCCTTGGCACTGCTAGGTTCAGAGCAAGACAGGCCTCTCTAGTTCACCTGAGCCCGTTCACCTTTTTCTCAGGGCCCTCCGCCTCAGCTGTTGCGGTGACCCATTCCAGCTTCAAGGTTGCCAATGTATTTATTTATTTCCTTCATTCGTGCCCAAAGCAGCTTACGTCGATCTCCTCTCTTCCATTATTGATTGTAGGCATTTAGCGGCTACCTTGTGGAACTCAAGGGGGCTTGCGGTGCAAATACATGATTGAGGTTTACAAGATTATGCATGGTATAGAGCAGGCCGAGAAAGAGGTACTTTTCTCCCTTTCTCACAATGCAAGAACTCGTGGGCAGTCAATGAAATTGCTGAGCGGTCGGGTTAGAACGGATAAAAGGAAGTCCTTCTTCACCCAGAGAGTGATTAACACATGGAATTCACTGCCACAGGAGGTGGTGGTGGCTACAAGCATGGATGGCTTCAAGAGGGAATTAGATAAGCACATGGAGCAGAGGTCCATTAGTGGCTATTAGCCACAAGGTATAGATAGGGACTCTGGGGCAAGTGATGCTCTGTCTTCTTGGTGCTTTGGGAGGGTTTTCTAGTGTCCTGGCCCCACAGGTGGACCTCCTGATGGCACCTGGTATTTCTGGCCACTGTGTGACAGAGTGCTGGACTGGATGGGCCTTTGGCCTGGTACAGCATTGGCTTCTCTTATGTTCTTAAATAAAGCAAGGATTGTTTTAAAAACACATCGCAGACCACAGTTTAAAATCTCAGGACTGCCGATAAATGAAAAACTGAATTCGTCAAATGCAGTCCTAAATAAAACTGTCTTCAGCTGCCTCCGGAAGATGGAAAGTGAGGGATCCAGGTGCACCTCTCTGGGCAGGTTGTTCCCTAATTGAGGGGCCGCCACCAAAAAGCCTCTCTCTCGCATGCCCCCTGGATGAGCTTCTTTGATTGGGGGGACAGTCAAGAGGGCCCCTCCCTGTGGTCTTAATTCCTGGGCAGGAATGTGTGGGACAAAGCAGTCCTTCAGATACCCTGATCCCGAGCCACATGTCTCCTCACAACAACCCTGTGAAGCAGGTTAGGCTGAGAGAGTGTGACCGGACCAAAGTCACCCACCAAGGCAGAAGTCGCCTGCCGGATGACAGCTACACTTCTGCTGGGGTTGTCACATGTGTTCCGATGTACAAGGCAAGCAGGCACATGGGGGAGTAATGCTGGTCTTAATGTATGCTTTAAGCTCTCCACGATTGCTCCGCATCCACTGCCCTCAAAACATCATGCTCCTTTGTGCTTTGCTGGCTAGATTCAAATCTGCTTCTTTTTCTCCCCCTCTCTTGGCATGCACCGCCCAGGCAGAACGCCGTCCTCATCCCCAACCTCGGCAGGTAGGTGTGACCGGCATTGCATGCATTTCTCTGAAAGGTACCTGTTGTGGGTAACGGGCATGGGGATTTACATTTGGGTAAGTCTGGGGATGAAACCGGCAGAAATGCTTTGGTTCGTGAATGGTTGCAGTTTCTTTACCCGTCCCCCACCATGCATTAACAAGCACATGTCTCAGGGTTTCCAATCTCCAGGAAGGTATGCAAAAGTATATAGCACTGTGTGCATATAATAGATGTATGTTTAAGGTAGATCAATTTGGTGCTTTTTATTTTTTTATTTTTCTATCCTGTTATATAAATATCGGTGTCAAATATTATCAAAAATAGGTTTCACCCAAACAATACATCAAAGTGCGGGTTTACTTTCTGTTCAAACAACCAAACGGCACCTTGACAGTTTCACAATCACTAGTCCCATGGCTAGTAATTTACCCGTTTTGAATACAATCTTTTTCAAGGACCGTGATATCTATATAAAGGACAAAAGGTGCAACAGTTTCTCTTTGTGAGCACAGGAGTCTTAAGATAGCAGCATATTTTCTAGGGTCCCATCGGAACCCTTGTGGCAAACTTAATAACCTGTCTAGGATAGCATCTCTCTCTCGAGTTCTGTCAGGCTGCCTGGTAGAATGTAAACCTGCAGTTTGGTGTATCGTTTGGGTGAAACCTGTTTTTGACAATATTTGACACCAATATTTATATAACAATATAAAAAGATAAAAAAATAAAAATAAAAAGCACAAAATCGATCTACCTTAAACATACATCTATTGTAAGTAAAGGTAAAGGTTTCCCTTGCTCAAAAGCCAGTTGAATCCGACTCTAGGGGGCGGTGCTCATCTCCGTTTCCAAGCCAAAGAGCCAGCACTGTCCGAAGACGTTTCCATGGTCATGTGGCCGGCACAGTGCTATATACTTCTGCATATCTTCCTAACACTGTGGGCAATGCTCCCTCTAAGCTGTGGAGTCTAGTGAGCAAAAATTCTATGTTGTGAGCGACTGGCATTAAAGTTGTGAGCAGGTGATTTGGCTACTGCATAAATTACTTTGGCTCTGGAGCCATCCTTCCTGAGCTGAGACAAAAATCTGTGAGCCGGAGGCTAAAAAACTGAGCTAGCTCACATTAACTTAGCTTCGAGGGAACACTGACTGTGACCCTCATTTTTTGTATTTTATAACCTCCAAGAATAGCCTGGTGGTCTCCCAGGATTATAGCTGATCTCCAGAATACAGAGATCCGTTCCCTTGCAGAAAAGGGCTGTTTGGGAAGATGGATTCTGTGACCATGTACCCTCCCCAAATCCCACCCTTGCCAGGCTCCACCCCAAAATCTTCAGGAATCCCCTAATCTGGAGCTGGCTACCCTAGCATGTCTGGATGCATGCAGGCCTGTTGATGAAAGGCAGAAAGACACAGTGCGCGCGCGCACACACACACACACACCAAACTGGAAAGAATATCCTACGTAAGATGTGTGGTTCCACATATCTACTTTTCAGTCAAGGGCTTAGAGGCTTATAACCAGACCTGTAGCTACAGTGGCGGCATTTCGGGGCCCAGCCCCCTTCATTAACAGCCCCTCCCCCACCAAACTGGAAAGAATATCCTACGTAAGATGTGTGGTTCCACATATCTACTTTTCAGTCAAGGGCTTAGAGGCTTATAACCAGACCTGTAGCTACAGTGGGGGCATTTCGGGGCCCAGCCCCCTTAATTAAAAGCCCCGCCCCACAAACAGCCATGCCAGAAACCTTATTTTTGAGGAGAGACCCACACCCACACACACACACACACACGGCAGCGGCCGTGTGCCATGGCTTGCCTTCGGGCTTCCCTCTCCCTCCCGCTGTGGAATTTGGGGAGGCATCATGGGACTCGAAAAAAGACATCTCAGTGAGCATTTAAGTGCCTTTTGAGTTCTCTTCCACCGGGCGAGAGAGCTTAGAAGGGCACGCAGGAGTGGCGCCCTCAGTACATCTCCAAGAATCCCCCTTTCTGCTAGCCCAGTCACTGAACTGCCCCCTTAAAAATCTAAATGCCCCCTGAACAAAAGAAAATCCTGGCCACAGGCCTGCTTGTAACCTTGGTGGGGTGGGTAGCAGCCGAGGCCTGGTTCACACAACGCTAGAGAAGGAAGTGGTAGAATAGTCTATGCCATTTAGGGTTGCCGGGTCCCCTCTAGCCACCAGTGGGAGATGAGGAAGGGAGGGTTGCCAGATCCAGGGTGGGAGATTCCTGGAGATTTGGGGGGTGGAGCCTGGGGAGGACAGGGACCTCCGTGGGGTACAGTGCCCCGCAGTCCACCCTCCAAAGCATCCCTTTTCTCCAGGGAAACTGATGTCTGTAGTCTGGAGCAATGTTCCCTCTAAGCTGTGGAGTCTTGGGAGCAAAAATTCTACTTTGCGAGCTCCTGGCATTAGAACTGTGAGCGAGCGATTTGGCTGCTGCATAAATTAGTCTGCTCTGGAGCCATCCTTCCGGAGCTAAGGCAAAAATGTGTGAGCCAGAGGCTAAAAGACTGTGAGCTTGCTCACACTAACTCAGCTTAGAGGGAACACTGGTCTGGAGGTGATTCCGGGGGATCCCCAGGCCCCACCTGGAGGAAGCCGGCACCCCTAGACCACCATTTCAGGGGATAGGTTATGAACAGCGTTCTCTCAAACAGAGTTACACCCTTCGGAGTCCATAAAGCCAGTGGACCCAAAAAGCGTGTATCTCTGCTGAGGATGTCACTGGAAGGGCACCGTGCACGAAACGTAGGGTTGCCAACCTCCAGGTGGGGCCTGGGGATGCCCCAGAATCACAGCTGATCTCCGGACCACCGAGATCGGGGTCCCCTGGATGAAATGGCTGCTGTGGAGGGTGAGCTGGGCTCCAGTAGGGTTGCCACCTCCAGGCTGGAAAGTCCTAGAGATTTGGGGGTGGATCCTGGGCAAGGGGCAGGTTTGCAGACAGGAGGGGCCACAGCAGGGTCTGATGCCATCGAGTCCACCATCCAGAGCGGCCCCTTTTCTCCAGGGGAACTGATCTCTGTGGTCTGGAGATCAGTAGTAATCCCAGGTGATCTCTAGGCCGCACCTGGAGGTTAGCAACCCGAACACGATGACATTATAACCCCTTGGAGTCCCCCCTCCCCGACCTCACCCTCTCCGGTCTTCACCCCCAAAGTCTCCAGGAATTTCACAACCCGGAGTTGGAAACCCCTGTAAAATGCCTTGCAAGCAGAAAATGAGCACCGCAGAGAGAAAAGCCCCCCTCCCCCCCAATGCTCCCTCTAAGCTTTGGAGTCTTGTGAGCAAAAATTCTACTTTGTGAGCTACCGGCATGAAAGTTGTGAGCGAGCGATTTCGCTGCTGCATAAATGAATTGGCTCTGGAGTCCTCCTTCCTGAGCTGAGACAAAAATGTGTGAACCGGAGGCTAGAAAACTGTGAGCGAGCTCACACTAACTCAGCTTAGAGGGAACACTGCTCCCCTCCCCCAGTTTGCTAAGCTGATTTCCTACCCGCATGGGGGTTTTATCATAGTTGGGCATTCGGAAATGTGATCCTTCACCTGCGGTCCTTCCCTCCGGCTCATTCTCTTGCACGTGTGCACCAGGCCTGAACCGGGGTCTAATGCACCCCCTGGGACTGTCGGGGCTTAGATACCAGAAGCCTGGTCAGGCACCGAAGGCAACGGGGCATTCCACACATCAGCTCCTCTGATTGGCTGGCAATATGAAGCCTCACGATAGGGCCCGGGCGGGTATAAATACCTTGGGCTTGATCTCTGGCACGCCATGCCTCAGGGCACTTGTTCCTCCAGCTCCCAGCCCAGTTTGCCCCTCCTTTCCTCGTGGTTCAACACGACTTGGGTGCTATATGGGCTCAACTTTAGCCCCAGCAGTGCCATGCCTGATGGGGTCGGTGTTGGAATGAAAAGGGAAGGGGTTCTAGTTAGTGGGTTCCAGCTGGCCAAGGGATCGCAGGACTGAGTTTCCTCAGGATTGCAAAGAAACTCCTCACGAGCCATATTGACCGGGGATGGCCATGGGAGGGGGGGTTGAAGCTTGCCCGGGCAGAGACGGAGGCCTTTCGTTGCTGGTTTTGCTTTCCCACTAATAGAGCTCTTATCCAATCATGTGTTCAACAGTTCCCACTTTTTTCTCGAGATCGAAGGCTTGGAGAGCAATGTCACCCCGAATCGGACCTCGCCGCCAGTTTTCTCCAAACCGATGGACTCCAACATCCGCCCCTGGTATGAATGGATTGTGGCATGTGTCTTTTTCACACTGGAGCATAAGGCATGAACAAAGCCCCCATGCCCTCCAGCAATGCTCCGTATAAGCTGTGGAGTCTTGTGAGCAAAAAATTCTACTTTGTGGGCTACTGGCAATGTTCCCTCTAAGCTGTGGAGTCTTGTAAGCAAAAATTCTGCTTTGTGAGCTACTGGCATTAAAGTTGTGAGCGAGCAATTTGGCTACTGCATCAGTTAGTTTGCTCTGGAGCCCTCCTTCCTGAGCTAAGGCAAAAATGTGTGAGCTGGAGGCTAAAAAACTGTGAGCTGGCTCGCACTAACTCAGCGTAGAGGGAACACTGGCTACTGGCATTAAAGTTGTGAGCGAGCCATGTGGCTGTTGCATAGGCTGCGGTCACGCGCACAATTAGACCCGACGTAGGTGTGAATGCTGGATGGATTTAAGGGACGCGATCAGACAACAACATCTGGGAAGCGCCCTGCAGCTGTCGGCAACCCATTCTGCTCCACCGCAGAAGCGGAGTTAAGACACCAGGGGAAATCCAGTAGAAAATGGGTTGTGACGGGCCACAGAGGGACTTTCCCCTGTCTGATCACTCCAGCGCTCTCTCATGGCGTCATGATGGTCTGATCAGGCCATCCCGACTCCGTGCCGTTGTTTTTCTCTCTGTGCCGTTCATCGCACACTCCATAGGGAGCCCTCCGTGTGGAGATGCAATTCATCGATTCCTCATTTAAGCGCATCGGAACCAAATGGCTAAAAGATCCCCCCCGACTCACCTGCGGTTGCGTCTGCTCATGCAGCGGCAGGCTGCCCCCGCAGCTTCTAAGGACTGTGTGATCGCGCAACTGCGGGTCAAATTCCTCCGGAGGAAACAGCCTCCCCTTCCCCCCCCCTGTTTTTTTCCTGGTGCGTGTGACTGCAACCATAAATTAGTTTGCGCTGGAGCCCTCCTTCCTGACCTAAGACAAAAACGTGTGAGCTGGAGGCTAAACAACTGTGAGCTAGCTCACACTAACTCAGCTTAGAGGGAACAATGCCCATAAGAGGTTTTTCTCCCTCTGGGTCTCTCTGACCCACAGCCCAGCGCCTTCTGCTCTCTCAGGCTAGGGCTGGGTGCAGGGTTTTGCTGGCCACAGGGTGTCCGTGGTCCCCTCCACAGCTCCCTTTTCCCAAAAATAATTTCAGTGGGTAGCCATGTTGGTCCACAGTAGAGCAGCCAGATTCAAGTCCAGCAGCACCTTAGAAACCAACAAGATTTTCAGAGTTTAAACTATTGAGAGTCAAAGGATCTGCTTGTCAGATGTGAGCTGGAATGGAGTTCTCAGAGTCTTTATATCCTTCAGAGCCTTATATCCTGGACTCTTATATCCCAGGCAACAGGAGGGACTCAATGATCTCCATTCTGATTTGTATCTGAAGAACAGAACTTTGACGCTCACAAAGTTTATGCCCTGAAAATCTGATAGGTTTCCCTTGCTCGAAAGCCAGTCGAATCCGACTCTAGGGATGTGGTGCTCATCTCCGTTTCCAAGCCGAAGAGCCAGCGCTGTCCAAAGATGTTTCCATGGTCATGTGGCCAGCATGACTAGATGCCGAGGGGCACGGAACGCCATTACCTTCCCACCAAAGTTGTACCTATTTATCTACTTGCAATGTCTTGCTTTTGAGTTACTAGGTTGGCAGGAGCTGGGGCCAGAGGCGGGAGCTCACTCCATCGTGTGTCACCCGGGTCTCGAACTGCTGAACTACCAACCTCCCAGTCTACAGTTCAGCATCTTAACCACTTGAGACACTGCAGCCCCAATGAAAATCTGATAAGAGTCTAACAAAGTTTGAATCCAGCGGCACCTTTAAGATCAAGAAAGTTGTATTCAACCTATAAGCTTTTGTGTGCGTGCACACTTCTTCAGATACAGTGAAATGGAAGTTATTACCAGTTCATATATATAGGTGGGCAGGAAATTAGCATACAGCATTGCTACCCACCCTCTACCTATATGTATGGACTGGTCATTTCCATTTCATTGTATTGGAAAAAGTGTGCGTGCACACAGAAGCTTATACCTTGAATAAAACTTTGTTGGTTTTGGAGGTGCCCCTGGACTCAAACTTTATTCTGTTGCTTCAGACCAACACGGCTCCCCACCTGACTCTATCTGATAGAGTATGCGACTGTGGTGCAGGTAGTGTAGGCACCCTGTATCCCGTGACCTTTGAATGTAATTGCTTTCCTGAGCCTAAAAATCTTTTAACTCTTCCTTTGCTCCAGGATATAGATCATATGGAGACATCGTCTCTTTTATTAGAAGATAATGGCAGTCTTTTAGCTGAGCAATTTTATGCACCTGTGATAGATTTTCGCAGCCGTTCAAATGGGGCCGAGCTTTTTCTATATTTTAGTAATCTGCTTAAAACGGATAAGGTAAGAAGCAGCATGAGGTAGAGAGAGAGGATCTCTTCCTCCTCCTCCCCTTGCAGCAACTTTGGAAGCCAGAGAGAAAATAACCCCTGGGTCACTGTTTTAGCAGAGTAGGAGCCTTCTGCTCTTTACTTTCTGCAGCTCTGCCAGGCAGGCACTGTCTCCCTTTGAGACTTGGGAAATCACTCAAGAAGGGAAGAGAGCCCTTTGCCAAGCTGTGGCCTTTACCAAGCTGTGGCCTTTGCCACCCGCCCACCCAAGCGCTGGCCTTGAAATTCAGTAGCATCCCTAATCTGAAGTGAAGAAACAGTGCTTACCCAACTGTTCCCCCCCCTAAAGCTTAGAATTTCAATGAAAACCATTAGCCTCCTAAAGGCTGTATCTTAACGCACGTGCAGAGGGAGTAATGAAGGAGGAGATTAAAAAGGTTTGTTCCCAGATGCTGGCTGATTCTCTGCATAATTTGCTCCGATGGTCGCCTGACTTTAGCATTTTTCTCTCCTCTTTTGGATGCCGTCCAGCGCGTCTGCCAACTGTGAAGATATGGATTCTCCCCAGTCTCTCCAAGACGATATGACTGAGTATACCCCAAATGCAGACAGCTGTTGGTGAGCCAGCCCGTCACGTATTGCCACTGTTGTGGTTTTCGATAGATTAAATGTTACAATCAGAGGGATTTACTGATCTCCTTTTCCCCTACCGTGGTTAAAATTAAGGGGCCCCCCAGGAGCCAGACATTGATTTATGCATTTCTTTAGAAATGCTTGCTAACAAATAAATCTGTACAAACTACAAATCAAGCAATTTCACGTGAAATATTAAAGGGGAGGGAGTCCACCACAGAATTAATGCTTTACCAAAGTCTGTGCAGCTAACCCTAGTCTGTTGCCTGAACTGAGGTTAAAATTCCAGCAGTATAATGAAGATGTGGTTGGTGAGCAAAGATTTGACCCCAGAGGCATGTATCACCTGTTTGTCACCTGGCTAAAGGAGACACAGGACAATCTCTCTTCACCACAGTTTGCTTTGTGCAGGAGTGATAGTCACCATGGTTAATACACCCTTCAAACCAGTGCTTCACATCTTGTCTGCTAGTCAATCCTAAACCATAGTTTAGGGATTTGGACATAGAATCATAGAATGTTAGAGTTGGAAGGAACCTTGCAGGTCATCTAGTGGGGGAAGAGGGCTACTTCCAATGGCCCAGGCCAGCCCGATCTCATCAGATCTCGGAAGCTAAGCAGGGCCGACCCTGGCAAGGACTTGGATGGGAGACCTCCAGAGAATACCAGGGCCGGGAGGCCAGAGGCAGGCCATCAAGCCACTGCTCTGAACGTCCTCCGTGCCCCAGTAGGAGTCGCCAGAGGTCGCCATGACTTCCAGGCACGGGTGTCAGCTATGCTGCCATATTGTTTATGGGCCCGGGTTCGCTTTCATGACCTGTGTACCAGTTGCTGCCGCCTTCCTTTCTCTGCTCTTCTCCCCCTAATTATCACTGACCTTGTAGCCTGCTTATGTAGAGTCTTCCCATCAATTAACCGTGTGACTAGTTTCGTTTCCCAGCATCGGCTCTGACTGACCTGGTCCTCCTTCCCGCCCGCGGGAGTCAGGCCGATTGGCCATAGGTGGTGGTGGGACACATTTGAATACCCTATATCTGTGTCTGTTTTCTAGATGGTAGTTATTCCTAACAGTGAACATGTTCCTGCAACCATAGTACTAGCAATAACGTATAACCTTTCAAGAAGCGTGAACTCAATTGTTTGACTGTGGGTCCTGACAACGGGACACATACAAAATGCAAAAATACCCCCCCCCCCAAAGGAAAAAGAAAATAACATTGGGGGGGGGGAGAATTAAGCACCATGGCCTTGATTCGTACCAACCTCCCACCCTGACTTGCTTCTCTTTCAGACAGGGCCGGCTCATCCATTAGACACAGTAAGCACAGTGCCTAGGGCTCATGATGACTTTAGGGGCCCATGAAAATGTTTTGATTTATTTTAAAATCAGAAGGGAAAAAATTAACTTTTAGGGTGAAGAAAATGTCCCCCCCACGTCAGAAAAGAATTAAATGTTAGGGCCCACAAAAATCTATTAGACTTTGCTTAAAATGGGGGAGGGATAAAACGTTGAAGCATTTAAAGTGATATCAAAAATAATTTTTAATATTGATCGTATTATGGTGGGGGGGGGGCCCACGAAGGCAAAAGTGCCTGGGGCCCACAGAAGTCGTAATGTGGCCCTGCTTTCAGAGCATAGAAGTGCAAGAGTTTCAGTCAGGAATCCTCAGCACCCCATGGCCTTTGGCCCTCAGAGGGAGTTGGGGGCTGAGAGCAGGTTTGCTGTGGGGTCTTCCCCCCTCACAGTTCACAAATTCCCTTCCTTGTCTGTCTTTTTTTTTTTTTTTAACCCAGCACCAATTTATCTCAAAGCGCTCAGCAAAACAACCGGCGCAAAAGACTGAAGAAATACTTGTTCAGGGCCGTGTCAGAGGGCAACGTCGAAGATCTCCAGCGCCTCCTTGCTGAAGTGAAGGATCGGTCCCACGCGTGCAGGAACATGACTGTCCAAGGTGCAAATGGCGTTTATTGGAATGTAGGATTCTCCACTGGGGTGGGCCGGATTATGTCACCTGACTAAATTAGGCCCGGGTCTGGTCATTTCATGGGGACAGGGTCCTAGGTAGGGTTGCCAGGTCCAGGTTGGGAAACTCCTGGAGATTTGGGGATGGAGCCTGGGGAGGCC
>NW_015163123.1:343993-346653 GCF_001447785.1 Gekko japonicus
AAGCCAAGGGAAGGCATGGGGTGTGGCCTAATATTCTAATGAGCTGTGCTGTCAGGGATGTGGCCTAATAGGCTAATGAGTTTCTGTTGTTGGGTGTGGCCTATTATGCTAATGAGGTCCTGCTGGGCTTTTTCTACAAAAAAAGCCCTTCTCCAAAGCATCCCTTTTCTCCAGGGGAACTGATCTCTTTAGTCTGGAGGTGTGCTGTAATTCCAGGAGATCCCCAGGTCCCACCTGGAGGCTGGCATCCCTACTATCTAGCAGGCTGACCATCAACTTCCATGTACCCAGAGTACTTTTCTCAAATGTACAATAATGTTAGGATTTCTCATTTTTCTCTCCCCATTTTTAAGAAATCAAATTGCATGGGCACATAGACGACACAGAGAGGGGGAAAGGATGCAAATGAAAGGAAGGAAATGGAAAATTGTAGCAAGCTGTGTACAAAATTGAGAAATGCAAAGAACAACGGAGGATACTAGCAGATCACTTCCGCTTAGGGAATGAGACCTGGGGATTCGGAATTCCTGAGAGAAAGATGGAGGAGCAAGGATTTTAAAAGCATGCTTAGTCCCTCCCACTGGTTACCAGGGTTGCCAGCCCTGGTTTGGGAAATTCCTGGGGATTGGGGGGTGGAGTTTGGGAAGGGGAGGGAGCTCGGCAGGGATATGGTGCCACAGGGAGCCCACCCTCCAAAGCTGCCATTCCCCCCTGAGGAAACTGGGATCAGTTGCAATTCCAGGAGAACTCCAGCCCCCTCCTGGAGGTTGGCAACCCTTCATGACAGCTGATTAGTGACGTCAGAACTGACAGTATTGGACATCTGTTTGATAGGTGTAAGGATCTGTAGATGTAGATGATAGATGTACGGATCTGTATATCCAGAAATCAACTACCAGGTTTTTAGATTGCCTCTCATCCGTGTATGCTAAGCCCAACCAAAGTAAGATTTGCAAACCCGTGTGTCAAGACAGACCTCCTCCACTTGGTGGGTCACAGCTCAATGAACTTCTCTGAACCTCATACCAAAATACAGCCCAGGTTCCAGGTGAAGTCCACTGGGAGGATCGCACAGGTGATCCCAGGCCTTCATAAGAACCTAAGAAGAGCCCTGCTGGATCAGACCAGTGGTCCATCGAGTCCAGCATCCTATCTCACATAGTGGTCAGCCAGTTCCTCTGGAGATCCAGCCACAGCGCATGGAGGCCAAGGCCTTCCCCTGATGTTGCCTCCTGGCTTTGGGATTCAGAGTCTTAGTGCTTCTGAATGTGGAGGTTCCCCTCGGTCACCGTGGCTAGTAACCATTGATAGATTTATCCTCCATGACTCTATCTTTGAAAGCTGTTTATTCCCGTGGCAGCCTCTGGCAGCCAACTTCACATTTTAATCATGCTCTGTGTAAAGTAGTATTTCCTCTTGTCCATCCTGAACCTACTACACATCAGTTTCATCGGATGCCTTCGAGTTCTAGTGTTTTGGGAGAGGCAGGAAAATTTCTCTTTGTCAATTCTCTCATAAGAACATAAGAAGAGAGCCCTGCTGGATCAGACCAATGGTCCATCTAGTCCAGCATCCTGTCTCTCACAGTGGCCAACCAGTTCCTCTCGATGGCCAACAACAGGGCATAGAGGCAAAGGCCTTCAACTATGTTGCCTCCTGGCTCTGGGATTCAGAGGACTAGTGCCTCTGGATGTGGAGGTTCCCCTCAATCACCAGGCCTAGTAGCCATTGGCAGACTTATCCTCCAATAATCTAACTAATCCCCTCTTAAAGCTGTTCTTTCCTGTGGCCGTCACTACGTCCTCTGGCAGCATAAGTATTAAGGTGACACATTAAATGGTACAGAACATACATAAACAAGATCCTACTTACAATAAGCTGTACACAGCAGTGTAGAGCACAAGTCTGGAATCATTTATCCAAGGAAGTTTGTGAACCATTTTGTATGGTGCAACCCTGTTGCTTGTGCAAAAAAACCCTTTCTTGAATAGTTCAGTTTTGCATAGTTTGTAGAAGGCCAGGAGAGAGGGAGCTTTCCCAACCTCCTTGGGCAGGCCATTCCACAGGGCGGAAGCCACACCTGAGAAAGCACAGGTACAGGCAGTTGCAGATTTTGCCTATTTTCCGGTTGTCACCTGCAGAAGTCCCTGCCGGCATGAATGGAGTTGTCCTGGTGGTAATTTCTGCATCGTTTGACATGTTTGGGGTAGTGGTTAAGTGCGTGGACTCTAATCTGGGAGAACCAGGTTTGGTTCCCCACTCCTCCACTTGCAGCTGCTGGATGACCTTGGGCAAGCCATAGTTCTCTCAAGGGAAGTTCTCTCAGAGCTCTCTCAGCCCCACCTACCTTACAGGGTGTCTGTTGTGGGGAGGGGAAGGGAAAGGAGTCTGTAAGCTGCTCTGAGACTCTGAGTGAAGGGCGGGGTATAAATCCAATATCATCCTCATCCTCCTCCTCCTTCTTCTTGTCGCTAATGGTTTGTTCCGGATTTGTTTCAGCTCTTCTGTCTCACCTTTTGGCTCATTTTCAGATGTCTGCAATCCAAGCCCTATTGCACTGTTTGTAATAAATAATGTAATGTAATAGATAATGTAAATAGAGAATAAATAGGGAAACATTTTCACAGGCACGGCTGAACTATTGTCAAACAAGAGGACTC
>NW_015163123.1:346721-358728 GCF_001447785.1 Gekko japonicus
ACACCGGAAAGACCTGCCTTATGAAAGCCTTATTAAACATCAACCAGAACACAAAGGAGATTGTGAATATTCTCCTTTCCTTTGCCGAGGAAACCCGAATTTTGGACAGACTTATTAATGCGGCGTATACAGAAGAGGCGTACAGAGGTATTGTTGGGCTTATTAAGGCCTTCAGAGTGTTGCGATAAAGGGCATTTTCTCTCCCAAAGCAATTAAATCGGAGTGGGGAGGAGGGAAGGGCAGATCAAGGTACACAGAGGCCCAGAGGATGTTCCCAAATTTAAACACCTGAAATTAAAAAACAAATTACCAGGAGTTTGAGATCTCTGCAATGGAGGAAGGCAGGGCTATTTTGGGGCAGGAACGCACAGGAAAGGAGTTCCGGCTGGCTTCAGAGTTGGCCACGCCCACTATAGCCAAAACCTGCATGCATGGCTACAGAGGGAAGGCCTGGACAGCGACCCCCTGGCGACTCCGAGGTGGGCAGGCCAGGGGGGCCCTAGAAGGATCGGGGAGGCATTTAAATGCCTCCCCATGCCTTACCTGGCCTGTCCAAGGGCCGGCTGGCTGCGGGGTGCCCGGGCAATTCCCTTCTCTTCAAGGGAGAGCTTGCCTGGGCAAGCCAAGGGAAGGCATGGGGCCTAATATGCTAATGAGCTGTGCTGTTGGGTGTGGCCTAATATGCTAATTAATTTCTCCTGTTGGGTGTGGCCTAATATGCTAATGAGTTCCTGCTGGGCTTTTTCTACAAAAAAAGCCCTGGAGGAAGTTATTTTGGCAATATGAGCACAAGAACATCTGACGAGCCCTGCTGGATCAGACCAAAGTGACTTCATCCTGTTTCCACAAATTAATTATGTGTTGCATAAAGAAAAGGGCTGCCAGTCTCCAGGTGACGCCTGGAGATCTCCAGATGACCAAGATAAATTCTCATGAAGAAAATGGCTGCTTTAGTAGTCAGACTCTAGGGCAGGGGTGTCGAACTCATTTGTTATGAGGGCCGGATCTGGCATAAATGAGACCTTGTTGGGCCGGGCCATGTGTGTCATAAAAGGTAATGCCAGGTAGCGGAGATATAAACGTTATAAAGGACACAAACACAAAGGGTTTTTTTTAACGTAAAATAAAAACATACATAAAACATTAGCACTCTTACAATATTTTCTTTATTTAACAGTGTCTGATAACTGACACGGCTTGCTCTGAATCATTGCATCAAAATGTCTGTGCTGTTGCAATCTTGAGTATGCTGTTCAGGTGTGTACCTGTAAGCTGCAAACCTATGATGACACAGCAGCAGAACTGGAAGAAGAAGCAGAAGACAGCCGGTTCCACTGCGGGCCTGATCAAAGCCCTCAGGTGGCCTGATCTGGCCCCCGGGCCACATGTTTGACACCCCTGATCTATGGCATTATACCCTACTGAAGGCCCACCCCCAAACAGGGACATTACCGGGCGACGTCTCAGATGAAATGACATCACCTGGAATTGATGTAATTGCATCAGGGACATCGGGAGGTCGATCCTGTAGTTTTTCGGCAAAATCTATGGTTTTGAAGTGGTAGCTGGAGTTCTCCTGGGATTTCAACTGATCTCCAGGTGACAGAGATCACGCCAGGAGAAAATGGCTTCCTTTGGAGGGTGGGCTCGATGGCATTATACCTCACTGAGGTCCCTCTCCTGCCCAAACACCACCCTCTCAAGGCTCCATTCTCGATGTCTCCAGGTATAAGTAGGTTTGTATATCCTGCTTTTCTCTACCTTAAGGGGTCTAAAAGCAGCTGACAGTCACCTTCCCTTCCTCATAAGAACATAAGAACATAAGAGATGCCAATGTTGGATCAGGCCAAAGGCCCATCCAGTCCAACACTCTGTATCCCACAGTGGCCAGAAATACCAGGTGCCATCAGGAGGTCCAGCAGTGGGGCCAGGACATTAGAAGCCCTCCCACTGTTGACCCCCCCCCAAGCACCAAGATGACAGAGCATCACTTGCCCCAGAGTCCCTATCTATACCTTGTGGCTAATAGCCACTGATGGACCTCTGCTCCATATGCTTATCTAATTCCCTTTTGAAGCCGTCCATGCTTGTAGCTGCCACCACTTCCTGTGGCAGTGAATTCCAAGTGTTAATCACTCTTTGGGTGAAGAAGTACTTCCTTTTATCCGTTCTAACCCGACCGCTCAGCAATTTCATGGAGTGCCCACGGGTTCTTGTATTGTGAGAAAGGGAGAAAAGTACCTCTTTCTCTACCTGCTCTTTCCCATGCATAATCTTATAAACCTCGATCATGTCACCCCTCAGTCGTCTTTTCTCCAAGCTAAAGAGCCCTAAGCGCTTTAACCTTTCCTCATAGGGAAAGTGTTCCAACCCTTTTATCATTCGAGTTGCTCTTTTCTGCACTTTTTCCAAAGCTATAATATCCTTTTTAAGGTGTGGTGACCAGAATTGCACACAGTATTCCAGATGAGGTCGCACCATTGATTTATATAGCGGCATTATGATATTGGCTGATCTGTTTACAATACCCTTCCTAATAATCCCCAGCATAGCATTGGCCTTCTTTATTGCAGTCACACACTGTCTCGACATTTTCAGTGAGTTATCTACTACAACTCCAAGATCTCTCTCTTGATCTGTCTCTGCCAGTTCAGACCCCATCAACGTGTATTTATAGTTAGGATTTTTGGCTCCAATGTGCATCACCTTGCACTTGGCCACATTGAACCCCATTTGCCATGTTGACGCCCACTTGCCCATCTTTGACAGATCCCTTTGGAGTGCCTCACAATCCTCACTGGTTTTCACCACCCTGAACAACTTTGTATCATCCGCAAATTTAGCCACTTCACTGCTTACTCCCAACTCCAAATCATTAATGAACAAGTTAAAAAGCAGTGGACCAAGTACTGATCCCTGTGGTACCCCACTGCTTACACCCCTCCACTGGGAGAACTGCCCATTTATACTCACTCTCTGTTTTCTATTAATTAGCCAGTTTTTGATCCATAAAAGGACTTGTCCTTTTATCCCATGATTTTTGAGCTTACTTATGAGCCTTTGATGAGGAACTTTATCAAAAGCTTTCTGGAAGTCAAGGTAAATAATATCTATTGGATCCCCCTTGTCCACATGTTTGTTCACCCCCTCAAAGAACACTAATAGGTTAGTGAGACAAGATCTTCCCTTACAGAACCCATGTTGAGTCTGCCTCAATAGGTTTTGTTCATCTATGTGCCTACTAATTCTTTCCTTAATAATGGTTTCCACCAATTTACCCGGTATCGACGTCAGACTGACTGGCCTGTAATTTCCCGGATCTCCTCTGGAACCGTTTTTAAAGATGGGAGTGACATTAGCTACCTTCCAGTCCTCAGGAATGGAGGCTGATTTTAAGGAGAGATTACATATTTTTGTCAGGAGATCCACAAGTTCACAACTGAGTTCTTTCAGAACTCTCGGATGTATGCCATCTGGGCCTGGTGATTTATCAGTTTTTAAGTTGTCTATCAGTTTTCCCTCAACAGGCTCCTTGTGTGAGGTAGGTGGGGCTGAGAGAGTTCTGAGAGAACTGGGACTGGCCCAAGGTCACCCAGCTGGCTTCATGTGGGGACTCTAACCTGGTCCTCTGGATTAGAGTCCACCACTCTTAACCACTACATTGCCCTGGATATTTCCCAACCCAGAGCTGGCAACCTTAAGGAAGTTGACTAGCAAGTGTCAAGGACTTCTGCTATAGCCTTGTTAATAGAACATAAATATCCTAGTGTTGGATTTATTTGGTTAAGTTAGCAGAGTGCTCAAGGCTTACAACACAGCAAAGCCTTCTGGAGTGCACATGCTATGGAAACAAATTTACACACAGAGCCCTTTATAATTGCAAGCTAATACGAGTCCTTTTATTTAAGGAACTCCATTCTAGATAGGATAGAGGAGAGATAGGTTCTTAATCTATCTAACTAGCTAAGGTGGATGGAGATACAGGAGCATGCCCTGTTCTCATGTTGCCAAGATGAAGAAATCCAGCTAAGTGTGGAGAGGAGGTGTGAGGACAGAAGGCAGTTTTCCATAAGAGTAGCAATCTACACACCAAAGGGATAGCACCAGAGAGAGAAGGGAAGGATGTTTAGTGTCCTAGCGTATCTCTCTCTCTTACTCCCTGGTAGTCTTCCTCTGAATGTTGAGGCTAAGAGACAGCGCAAAGCCCTTCACTTCCGACCCCAAGTAGGTGGTGAAGATTTTGGACTGTTATTTGGTTTGCCACCCAAATATTTTTCTTTCTGTGAACCATAAAAAGGGATTTTTTCTTTTCCCCCCGGGTAGGGCAGACAGCATTAAACATCGCTATTGAGAGGAGGCAGTTCGACATTACCCAGATCCTGATTGAGAAGGGAGCTGACGTGAACGCCCATGCCCAGGGGGTCTTCTTCAACCCGAAACGGGAGCACGAAGGTTTTTACTTTGGTAAGTGCAGTAACTGATTAGTCTGGAGGCTATGGAAATGGGGAGACGCTCAGTGCTGCTAGAGGGACAGTTGCCAACTCCAGGTTGGGAAATACCTGGAGTTTTGGGGGGGTGGAACCTGAGGAGGGCAGGGACTTCAGTGGGATATAATGCCATAGCCACCACCTTCCAAAGAAGAAGAAGAGTTGGATTTACACCCCGCCCTTCACTCGGAGTCGCAGAGCGGCTTACAATCTCCCTCCCTTCCCCTCCCCACAACAGACACCCTGTGAGGGAGGTGGGGCTGAGAGAGCTCTTTCGACAACTGCCCTTGAGAGAACAGCTCTGAGAGAACTTGGGACTGACCCAAGGTCACCCAGCTGGCTGCATGTGAAGGAGCGGGGAATCAAAACGTGGTTTTCCTGATTAGAGTCTGCCGCTCCTAGCCACTACACCAAACTGGCTCTCAGTAGCTATTTTCTCCAGGTGACCTGATCTCTGTCGCCCGAACATCAGTTGTAATTCCAGGAGATCTCCAGCCATCAGCTGGAGGTTGGCAAACCTATGGGTAGCAGTCGGGGCAAAAAGGGAGTCGGGGTGTGAAGACGAGGAAGAGAAAGGAGCCACGACTGGGAAAGGAGGGTGGCTACATAGCAGGTCCGACTTACGGGACATTTGGGGAAAGGAAAGGAAATCAAGGAAAAGTCTACTTTAAAAAAATCCTACTGTCCAGTCATGGGAGATTGTTTCTTTAGGCGAAACCCCGCTGGCGTTAGCTGCCTGCACCAACCAGCCGGACATCGTTCAGCTGCTGATGGACAACGGCAAGACAGACATCACGTCCCAGGATTCGAGAGGGAACAATATATTGCATGCCTTGGTGACGGTGGCGGAGGATTCTAAAATGCAAAACGACTTTGTGCGGACGATGTATGACACCATTCTCTTGAAGAGCAAAAGCCGAGCCTTGGAGATGATGAAGAATAAGGATGGGCTGACCCCTTTGCAGCTGGCTGCGAAAACAGGAAAGCTGGAGGTAAAACTCGCTCCAAAGGAAGGAGGGGGAGAGGGCAGGCCGCTCCGGAGGGCTGGACGACGCTAGATTCGCGTGGAGGCTGGGAAGCCATTTTGGATTTTGGAGGAAGACCGGTGAGGAGGGCCCCAGCCGGCCTCCCTTCCTAGGTGGGATTGCCCGTCCCATTTCTAAAGTGGGACTTTGAACAGGTGGAAGAACAGGTGGAAGAACAATCAGGGCTTTCCTCCTAACTCCCAGAAACGTCTAGAACTTGGGGAGCTCTGACTCTCAAAGGTTCCTACCCTGAACATCTTCTGGGTCTCAGAGGTGCTACTGGACTCCAGTCTAACTGTTCTGGAACTCAGTTTGTCAAGCCTAGGTGGACACATGTGTTGTATGACCTGTGAATTGTTAGGTGAATCAGAATAATATAGGGTGGGGCCAGGGGATCCCCCAATTTCGCGGGGCCCATCTGTCGCCGACCAGCTGGTCAGCAGGAGAAACCCCACCCCCAAACAGCAGCATCCCACGAGGATGCCGCTGACGCAATGACATAACCAGTAGTGACGTCATCACACTGGGGCTGTCACGCAGCGACACTCTAGCATTCGAGGGAGGGGAAACTCTATGGTTACAGAAGAGTTTTTGCCCCAAATGCTAGAGTGTCACTGTGTGACAGCCCTCACGTGATGATGTAAGTACCAGTGACATCATCGCACCGCATGTGCAGAGAAATCCCAACGAGGAGCCGGGAGCCCCCTGCCACAGGTAAGAAGAGACCTGGCAACTGGAGAACCGGGGGGGGGGGTTGTAGAAAAAGCCCAGCAGGAACTCATTAGCATAATAGGTCACACCCAACAGCAGAAACTCATTAGCATATTAGGCCACAACCCTGACAGCACAGCTCATTAGCATATTAGGCCACAACCCCATGTTACCAGAAATGTGGTCATCCAGCCACACCCACCTTTTGCTCCTTATTCTGTTTACCTTGTCTGTTGTCAAAACCCAGGACCGTTTTTTTGTAGCAGGAACTCCTTTGCATGTTAGGCCACACACCCCTGATGTAGCCAATCCTAATGAGTTCCTGCTGTTGGGTGTGGCCTATTATGCTAATGAGTTTCTGCTGGGTGTGGCCAACTCAGGAGCCAGCCGGAGCTCCGTTCCTGTGCGTTCCTGCCCAAAAATAGCCCTGTCTAGAACGATGTTTTTCCCCAAAAAAAGGTTTTGTTGGCTTTTAATGACACGACTTGTAGGATTGCCGAGTTCCAAGCGGTGCAAACCAGAGAGCGGGATCACAGGATGGAGGCAGAAAGGAAACAAACAGCCACTGTGAGGTCTTGTGCCACAAAAGGTACACGAACGGATTTGATGGGCGTTACTAGGAGATGTGACCAGAGTGGTTGCCAAAGAGATTAATATTGTACTCCAACGCTACCCACTTTGATAAAGTTGTACACGAAACGAGATGTGATATTCAGGGTTCGTTGGTGTTGATGGCGTTCGAATTGCTTCCAGTGAACTGAATTCTGGAAAAAGAATTTTCAATTCTGTGGGTCCGTTCAGACAGCTCTTTAGATCCGCGCAAGGCACGATGGCCTCACGGATCTAAAGGTAATGTCCAGACACAAACATCTGGGAAATGTCCCTCTTCCGTGGGGATCCCGTTTTGCCGTGCTTCAGAGCCGTACTTAAAAGATAGCACTTTAAATCTGGGGGGTTTTGTTACCTGCGGGACAACTGTGGACTTTCACCCGTCTGATCGTTCCACCAGTGCGCAATCCTCCCGTTGGGGTGGTTTAACATCAGACCATCCCGAGCGGGCACCATTTAAAAAAATCTCTACACATGCGCGGATCAACAAGGATGCGCTGTCACATCTATGCGCATGCGCAGAAAGTTTTCTTTTAAAAACCCCACCATGCGCCTCCTTCAACAAGGTTGCGCTGTGACGCCTATGTGCATGCGCAATTATTTTTTTTTAAACCCCACCGTGCACGCCTCCTTCAGTGGACGCTGTCTAGACAATCCACAACGGAGGCAGCGCGCTGTAAGGTGATTCACCAGGGGAATGTCTGGTCGTGCTACAATGAATTAAAAAGATCGGGATCAAATTCAGACTGCCATAATGGCAGGATTAGCTGCTCATCTGAACGCACCCCGTGAAGACTTTTTTCTTGGCACAATGCCTCACGGTTGTTTGTTTCCTTTCAAGCTCCAGGCGGTGGCTGAGGTTCTCCCAGAATTCCAACTGAACTCCAGACTACGGAGGCCACAGCCCCTGGGGGGAAATGGCGGCTGGGGAGGGTGGTCTGTAGGGGGTCACACCCTTGCTGAGCTCCCCTCCCCTCCTCAGACCCCCACCTTCCCCAGGCTCCACCCCCAGATCTCCAGGAATTTCCAAACCCTAAGCTGGCGACCCTTGTTTTGATCCTGAGTTTTCAAAACATTTTCAGGTGGGGAGAATCAGTGGTCTGGGCAATGCTCCCTCTGAGCTGTGGAGTCTTGTGAGCAAAAATTCTATTTTGTGAGCTAGTGGCATTAAAGTTGTGAGCAAGTGATTTGGCTGCTGCATAAATTGGTTTGCTCTGGAGTGGTCGTTCCTGAGCTAAGGCAAAAAAATGTGTGAGCCGGAGGCAAAAAACTGTGAGCTAGCTCACACTAACTCAGCTTAGAGGGAACACTGGTCTTGGGCAATGCTCCCTCTGAGCTGTGGAGTCCTGTGAGCCAAAATTCTACTTGGTGAGAAAGTTGTGAGCGAGCAATTTGGCTCCTGCATGAATTAGTTTGCTCTAGAGCCACATCCTTCCTGAGCGAAGGCAAAAATGTGTGAGCCGGAGGCTAAAGAACTGTGAGCTAGCTCACACTAACTCAGCTTAGAGGGAACACTGGTCTGGAGGAAGGAGCACAGATAACCCAAAGATTGGCTGACAAAATCCCGTTTTGATTTCCTGTGAAGGGCCAACAGTCTTAATTTCCAAATTGTGTATGCTCAAAATTAAATGGCGCCTCCCCTCCCCAAACAGCCATAGCGTTCTTCCCATGCTTATTGTCTTTTGTAGTACTCACAATAATTGTGGCAATGTTTGGGGGACAGGCTGTGGCTTGCTGGCAGAGCATCTGCTTGGAAGGCAGAAGGTCCCAGGTTCAATCCCCAGTATCTCCAGTTAAACATCAGGTAGTAGGTGATTGGAAAGACCTCAACCTGAGACCCTAGAAAGCAGCTACCAGTCTGAGTAGACAATACTGACAATTTAGGGAGGGCCATTGGCAGAGCATCTGCTTGGCATGTGGAAGGTCCCGGGTTCAATCCCCAGCATCTTCAGTTAAGGATCAGGCAATCCCCAGTATCTCCAGTTAAACATCAGGCAGTAGGTGATTGGAAAGACCTCAACCTGAGACCCTAGAAAGCAGCTACCAGTCTGAGTAGACAATACTGACAATTTAGGGAGGGGCCATGGCTCAGTGGCAGAGCATCTGCTTGGCAGGCAGAAGGTCCCAGGTTCAATCCCCAGCATCTTCACTTAAGGATCAGGCAGTAGGTGATGGGAAAGCCTCTGCCAGTCTGAGTGGGCAATACTGGCTGTGATGGACTGAGGGTCTAATAAGGCAGCTTCCTGTGTTCGTGTTTATGCATGTGCAAGAGTGCAAAGGGTGCATTTGTGTATGCCTGTGAGCAGGGGTCATTTCGTAGAAAAAGAGGTGCAGGAGCTCATTAGCATATGCCACACCCCCTGACATCACCGGAAGTGTGTCAGAAGGCAACACCCACCGCTCAGGCTCCACTGGACTGTTTTGGATTGCTAGCTATGGGGGGGGGAACATGAAGATCTGTCCTCACAGAGGAGGGAGAGCTTGTACCTGAATAAAACTTGGTCTTAAAGGTGTTTTGGACCAGGGAGCGGGGGGGGGGCTCTGCAACTTACCTGGCTGCTTCTTGCTCTGACTGAGGGCTGCTGGGAACAGGGGGTGGGGCTTGTTGCATTGCCCGCCCCCTGGGCTCTTTACTGCCGGAGCTCCGCTCCTGTGCGCTCCTGCAGGAAATGACCCCTGCCTGTGAGGAAGAATTCACATTGATTATTCATGGCCCCGGTCACTTGGAGAATTTGCCGTGCAAAAGGCACGAATGTCAGGCGGATTTTCAGGGCGCGATCACACCACAACATCTGGGAAGCGTAGCGCACCCGTGGCCAACCCGTGGCGTTCTGCCAAAGATGTGGAGTTAAAAAGTACCAAGGAAAGTGCACTAGTATCCGGAAAATGCTCGGCACAGGCGGGTGTCTGATCGCGGGAACGCTAGTATCCCTTGGCATTCGGCGCCCGTCCATGTCCCGTCGCAAACCGGATGTTTTTCGTAAGCGCATGTGCACAAACACGAAACTGAAAGCAGTGTTGCTCCACGGAACTGTGCATGCGCACAAACACGAAACGCTTGTGTGATCGCGCCGCGCCGCTTCTTTGCCACGCTGCAGCATCGCCGTGTGATTGCCAGCTAACAGCCGAAGCACAGAGACTCGGGGGACCGTGTGATCGGGCTACCGCACTTTATTTTGCTCCGGGGCGAACAGCCATGCCTCCCCTCCGCATTATCTGGCCCGTGTGACCGGGGCCCATGTGTGTTATCAGCACAGAAGGAGAGAGAGAGAGAGAGAGAGAGAGAGATGCCCTTTCCCCCCAAGCAAATAGGATGTTACTGGTGTACTTACAGGGCTTGATTTCTTGTCTTTCGTTCTGAAATTTTTTCCCATATCTTTGGGGTGATCGCGGATCCGGAATATTGTATTTGCCGTTGTTTAGGGGGGAAATCGTTGGGAGCTAGCTGTTCAGGCGTCCGTTGCCATCCGTTCCGATGCCACGCCCCCCCCTTCCACCCACACAAAGGGATTTATGCTTCTGGGGCTTGGGCTCCTGTTTTGCTGTTTTCCTCTACTCTATGCCAAAATCAGGCTGGGATTTTGCTTGTGCCATGATCGCTGTCTTGTTCATTTAGATACTGAAATACATCCTGGCCAGGGAAATCAAGGAGAAAGCCCACCGAAGCCTTTCCCGGAAGTTCACAGACTGGGCTTACGGTCCTGTCCAGTCCTCCCTCTACGACTTGACAGAGTTGGACACCACCTCCGCCAACTCTGTCCTGGATATCATTGTGTACAACACCAACATTGGGGTAAGTCCTCTTCGTGCCCTCTGGACAAACGGCATCATTGCAGGAACGGCAGAAAAGAGCCCAGGAGCGCCTTGAAGACTAACAAAATTTGTGGCAGGGGAGGAGCTTTCGTGAGTCACGGCTCACTTCTGGAGAAGTGAGCCATGATTCACGAAAGCTCCTCCCCTGCAACAAATTTTGTTAGCCTTTAAGGAGCTATTGGCCTCTTGCTCTTTTCTGCTGCTACGGACAAACGAACACGGCTGCCCATCTTGATCGATCTCCATGGCAGGAACAGAATGTTAAAGAAAGTTGATTCCTCTGAAACGTGGTGTTGGAGCAGGCCCTTAGCCAGGATTTTTTAAGTCGGGGGGCATATATCTGGCCCGTGTGACCGGGGCCCATGTGTGTTATCAGCACAGAAGGAGAGAGAGAGAGAGATACCCTTCCCCCCCCCAAGCAAATAGGATGTTACTGGTGTACTTACAGGGCTGGATTTCTTGTCTTTCGTTCTGAAATTTTCCCCCATATCTTTGGGGTGATTGCGGATCCAGAATATTGTATTTGCTGTTGTTTAGGGGGGAAATCGTTGGGAGCTAGCTGTTCTGGCGTCCGTTGCCATCTGTTCCCCCCCTTTCCACCCATGCGAAGGGATTTATGCTTCTGGGTCTTGGGCTCCTGTTTTGCTGTTTTCCTCTACTCTCTGCCAAAATCAGGCTGGGATTTTGCTTGTGCCCTGATGGCTGTCTTGTTCATTTAGATACTGAAATACATCCTGGCCAGGGAAATCAAGGAGAAAGCCCACCGAAGCCTTTCCCGGAAGTTCACAGACTGGGCTTACGGTCCTGTCCAGTCCTCCCTCTACGACTTGACAGAGTTGGACACCACCTCCGCCAACTCTGTCCTGGATATCATTGTGTACAACACCAACATTGGGGTAAGTCCTCTTCGTGCCCTCTGGACAAACGGCATCATTGCAGGAACGGCAGAAAAGAGCCCAGGAGCGCCTTGAAGACTAACAAAATTTGTGGCAGGGGAGGAGCTTTCGTGACTCACGGCTCACTTCTGGAGAAGTGAGCCATGATTCACGAAAGCTCCTCCCCTGCAACAAATTTTGTTAGCCTTTAAGGAGCTATTGGCCTCTTGCTCTTTTCTGCTGCTACGGACAAACGAACACGGCTGCCCATCTTGATCGATCTCCATGGCAGGAACAAAATGTTAAAGAAAGTTGATTCCTCTGAAACGTGGTGTTGGAGCAGGCCCTTAGCCAGGATTTTTTAAGTCGGGGGGCATTTAAATTTCTTAGGGGGCACTGGCTAATCGAATTAAAGGAATCCCCGGCTCCTTCCCCACACCTGCCACTGCTGGGGGGCCATGGGCTAGATGGGGAGTCAGGGGGGCTT
>NW_015163123.1:358839-358989 GCF_001447785.1 Gekko japonicus
AACATGAACTCTCCCATGAAGCTAAAATGACTAAACTGAGGCTATCCTACTTTGGTCACATTATGAGAAGATAAGAGTCACTGGAAAAGACAATGACATTAGGAAAAGTTGAAGGCAGCAGGAAAAGAGGAAAAGTTGAAGGCAGCAGGA
>NW_015163123.1:359129-359262 GCF_001447785.1 Gekko japonicus
GAAGGCAGGAGGAAAAGAGGAAAGGTTGAAGGGAGCAGGAAAAGAGGAAAGGTTGAAGGCAGCGGGAAAAGAGGAAAGGTTGAAGGCAGCAGGAAAACAGGAAAGGTTGAAGGCAGCAGGAAAACAGGAAAAG
>NW_015163123.1:360776-366735 GCF_001447785.1 Gekko japonicus
CCAGCCGGAGGTCCCACCTGCGCATGACCACAGAAGTGAATCCATAGAACAGTGGGTATGCACAGCTCCACGTTTGTGTGCATACCACGGAGACGACGGGATGCAGACGGGTGCCGGATGCTAGGGGATACCAGCGCTTCCACAATCCGACGCCCGCCTGCACTGATTCCCTACTATCTTTTAACTCGGCTTCTTTGGCCGGGCGCCACGGATTGCCTACGGGTGCAGGACACTTGCCAGATGTTCACATGTGATCGCGCCCGTAAAATCTGCACGGCAGTCGTCCCTTTTGCACGGCTAATTCTCCGTGTGACGGGGGCCTATATTTCATAAACCCAGATCAAAAACATTTCTCCCCAGCACTGCCTTCATTACATTAACTTTTTTTTTAAACACTACCAATAAAGTACAATGAAAATAATTTCTGTCGGGATACATTTATATTCAGCACTTAACATTTGAAACTGCTTCTCATACTACATCTTCATTGCAATATGTTCATATACAGTATTGTAGGTTGCTTCTCATTCTCAATTTGCCTCCTGCTTTCGTGCCCCATAATGCACCCTCCATCTCTCCTCAGAGGAGTCCAGTCCTTTTCACCGCTGCACCACACTGGCTCTCTCTCTTCCAGCGGCTGCCTCAGTCCACACGTCAGTCTGCCGAGGTGCTCACGTGATCCCCTCTCCTCTCCCCTAGAACCGCCACGAGATGCTGGCGCTGGAGCCGCTGCACTCCCTCCTGCGGATGAAGTGGAAGCACTTTGCCAGACACGTGTTTTTTCTCTCCTGCTCCTTATACTTCGTCTACAACGTGATCCTGACGCTGGTTTCCTACTACAGGCCTGAAGAAGAGCAGGTGGGTGATGTTGCCTCTGGGCTGCTCCCCTGTCGGCCATTTTGGCTTTTTAAAAGACGGTGATGCGCAGGCCACACTCCCCTGAGCATTGAGAAGGCAAACATTGGTTCCCTCTCCTTGGTGGCTCAGTAGCGTTTTTTTTGGGTATCACTTTCTTTACAAATGCACAGGTGGTGAGACAGAAGACCTCCTACAAGGTAGCAGACCTGATCCCCCAGAGGGAGAGCGATTTTAAGGCAGTTGTGTTTTTCTAGGATATCTTTAACACAGAGGTTCCAACATGGTGCCCCCAAAACATTTTTAGAAAGAAGAAGAAGAGATTGGCTTTATACCCCACCCTTCACTACCCAAAGGAGTCTCAGAGCGGCTTACAAACTCCTTCCCCTCCCCACAACAGACACCCTGTGAGGTAGGTAGGGCTGAGAGAGCTCTGACAGAAACTACTCTTTTTCAAGAACAGCTCTGACAGAACTATGGCTTGCCCAAGCGTTAACGTAACAAACGAGGACCCTTTTGGTTTTTAAAGATGGACCATGGCAGGTTAAATGAGTACAACAGGCAGAGCGGAACGTTCGGCGGTTTGTCCTGGGGGGAGGGTAGGAAGACATCCATGGCAAGTGGTGAGCGGTGCTCGGGGCATGTCCCTCTTTTCCCCTGTGACATGTCAAAAGTGTACGTGGCCACGTGGAATGAAGCGTGGTGGCTGGCTTGTGTGGGCCAGCCTCCCATTGGAGGTGAAGGGAGTCTACATTGGAGAAATTGGGGGGGGGTTGATGGGCAAGGACTGCCTCAGGCATGCCACTCGTCACTGGATATTACCAGCTATCGAGTGACGATGACGCAGCATCACCCGTTCACTGCACTGCAGTTTGCACACAATGCCTTCTAGTCCATTTTATTGGGTTAAATGTAAAAAAAATCGATTTTGACTTGGAAGCACAGAAGCTTTACACATTAAAGATTCTCCACATTTTTAAATTGTTTATATCTAATTTATGTTTTTTTTATTGTAAACTATGTGTTGACTTTACGTAAACTGCCCTGAGCCAGTCTTGGCTGGGAGGGCGGGGTAGAAATCCAATAAATAAATAATAAAATGCATTTCCCAGTTAAGGGAGAAAATGCTGCTTAAACAAATTACAAAGATGATCTGACTCCGAACGTAACAAGAGGAAGAAATTTTACTTAGAAAAATAGAAGCACGTCTTACGTGACATATTCGTGTAGGCAGGGGTCATTTCCTGCGGGAGCGCACAGGAGCGGAGCTCTGGCAGTAAGGAGCCCAGGGGGCAGGCACATGCAACAAGACCCACCCCCTGCTCCCAGCAGCCCTCAGAGCAAGAAGCAGCCAGGTAAGTTGCAGAGCCCCCCCCCGGCCCGCCTTCAGGTACAAGCTCTCCCTCCTCAGTGCGGGCAGATCTGCGCGTCCCCCCCCCTCAGTAGCTAGCAACCCAAAACAGTCCAGTGGAGCCTGAGTGGTGAGTGTTGCTTTCTGACACTTCCGGTGATGTCGGAGTGTGTGGCATATGCAAATACGTTATGCTAATGAGTAGTGCTAATGAGCGCCTGCACCTCTTTTTCTACGAAATGACCCCTGCGTGTAGGTACATTTCACCTGTTGTTGAGCAGATTGACTTCAAAAAAAGGTTAACTTGCTACAGCTCCAAGCTCAGGGAAGAGAGAGAAGAAGGGAGCTCCTGGATACGATGAAACACAGAAGGCCAGCAAGGGCCATAGCGGCTCAACATCTCACCGATGAGAGGAGGGGGGGCAGATGCCAAGTGTAGCGGCTCTTCCCTCTCCGATCCTCCTGCGTGCAGCGTTAACACTATCCAACACATTTCTCTTGCCTTTCTCCTTTTCAGCCTCCTCCGTATCCGTTGGCTCTGACAGACAACCTGGGCTGGCTACAGTTGTCGGGGCAAGTGATCGTCATGCTGGGGGCCATCTTCATCGCCGTCAAAGAGGTACCTGCCAAAGAGTCGACAGTGAATGCTCTCGGTGGCCTTTGACGTATCTGACATGTAAAAGAGACGGGTGCTGCTGCAGGTGTTTTGATGCTGTTCGTTGACTGTCATAAAGCGTTCGTTCATCCACCACCACCCCAGACCCCAAGAAGTTCCCAAGCCGGCACTCGCAATCCTAGTGGTTCCTGTCCTCCTTCATTGGTTTCTCTTGTACTACTCATGCAACCAGAACGGTGTTAAAATTGCGTACAAAATTAGTGCAAGGCAGCTTCTACACACTAAAAAAAATCCCACCCTGTTCAGTGCTGAAGAACTTTGGTGATCCGTAGGCAGGGGTCATTTGGGGCCGGAGTGAGCCGGAGCACCACTCCGGGAGCCCAGGAGCGGGCACAAATGGCGGTGGCGGCAAGCCCCACCCCCAGCTCCCCGCCCCCAAGCTCCTTCTGTCTAGAGTTGCGCCGTAGTAGCAGCACGATCTCTCAATTATCTTCTATGGCCCCATAGAATACAATGGAAAGATCGCACCACCACTGCAGCGCAACTCCAGAGAGAAGGGGTCTAAAGTTTAAAAGCCCCTTCTCTCAGGAGTTGCGCCACAGCGGTGGCGCGATCTCTCAATTCTATAGCCCATTAGGTATGCTAATGAGCTCCTGCAGCTCTTTTTCTACGAAATGACCCCTGTCCGTAGGTATACATTTTTATTAGAATTTTTATACCGATAATAAAAAAGAAAGAAACCAGAACAGAATAGGTAGATTTAGGTTGCCCTGATCTGGGTAGCCCAGACTAGTCCAATCTCATCAGATCTCGGAAGCTAAGCAGGATCGGCCCCGGCTAGTCCTTGGATGGGAGACCCCCCCAAGGAAGTCCAGGGTCACAGTGCAGAGGCAGGCAAGGGCACGCCACCTCTGAACGCCTCTCGCCTTGAAAGCCCCCTTGGGTCGCCATAAGTCAGCTGCGACTTGGTGGCACATTCCACCACCGGATTTAGGTTTTTGTAACCATAGTCCGATTAGGTTGCTTACTAGACATCTCACCCTATCGATTGCATCCATTTGCTGTGTGCGCTGTGTAACCGACTTCAGTCTCAGTGAAAAAGGCAGACAAACGAATAAATAAATGTCATACCCAGGGCTATTTTTGGGCAGGAACGCACAGGAGCGGAGTTCCGGCTGGCCTCAGAGTTGGCCACGCCCACTACAGCCAAAACCTCTGCGCTTGCGTGGCTACAGAGGGAAGGCCTGGAGAGTGACCCCCCCCAGTGACTCCGAGGCGGGCGGGCCAGGGGAGGCCCTGGTAGGATCAGGGAGGCATTTAAATACCTCCCTGTGCCTTCCCTTCCCTCCAAGAGCTCGCTTGCCCGGGCTTCCCACAGCTGCGGGGCACCCGGGCAAACCAAGGGAAGGCATGGGGGTGTGGCCCAATATGCTAATGAGCTGTCGGGTCAGGGGTGTGGCCTAATATGCTAATGTGTTTCTGGTGTTGGGTGTGGCCTATTATGCCAATGAGTTCCTGCTGGGCTTTTTCTACAAAAAAAAAGCCCTGGTCATACCCATGGAGTATTATCAGGGCATTTGGTTAACACAGCAGAGTTTGCCCAGTCATAGAAGTGTGATATTGAGTGCAGTTAAAATAAATCTCCCACAAAGTATATTGCAAAAGTGAAATGACCTCTAGTCGAGTAGATTCAGTTCACATTCAGAGTGTTTTCTCTGTCGCATGGCCAGCTAAATCCGGCATCATGTGTATGAGGGCCTTGTTTCTGCAGGAGAGACCTGTGAAGACCTGGGTCTCCATGAACAGCCAAGTGGAGAATGTGGGAGGACAAAGTGCACAGAGAGAAAGGAGGGGTCGGAAGGCAGCTCCCAGGCTAAAACAGAGAGACACCCCCTTCAACGAGATAACGCTTATACACACTGAGAGTGATGTAGTGCCCCCCAGTGTCCAAGCATGCTGAGTCGTTCACTCCAACAGGAGGATGGTTCCTTAGTCATTCGACGACTCAACGACGGCTGAGGGGTGACATGATCGAGGTTTATAAGATTATGCATGGGATAGAGCAGGTGGAGAAAGAGGTACTTTTCTCCCTTTCTCACAATACAAGAACTCGTGGGCACTCAATGAAATTGCTGAGCGGTCGGGTTGGAACGGATAAAAGGAAGTACTTCTTCACCCAAAGAGTGATTAACACACGGACTTCACTGCCACAGGAGGTGGTGGTGGCTACAAGCATGGACGGCTTCAAGAGGAAATTAGATAAGCATATGGAGCAGAGGTCCATCGGTGGCTATTAGCCACAAGGTATAGATAGGAACTCTCAGGCTGGGGCAAGGGATGCTCTGTTTTCTCAGTGCTGGGGGGGGGGGGAAACAGGGGGGGGGCTTTTAGTGTCCTGGCCCCACTGCTGGACCTCCTGATGGCACCTGTGTGACACGGAGTGTTGGACTAGATGGGCCATTGGCCTGATCCAGCATTGGCTTCTCTTATGTTATGTTCTTATTTCTCCACCTTTGGAGACTTCAGCTGGAGCTGCCTAGACTCTTTTTAGGCAGTCTTTGTAACCCTAAGGACTAGAAGCTTGCTCTTATTTAAATAAGATGCAGTAATCTGCATTCCCTAGGAACCTTTGCATGGGATAGACACACCTCCTGTCCTCAGTGTTTGCTACTACTAACCTCTCTGTTATATCTCTGCCCACAGAGCGTAGCCATTTTCTTGCTAAGGCCCTCTGATCTTCAATCAATTCTGTCGGATGCCTGGTTCCATTTTGCGTTGTAAGTCTTGCCTATGAATCCAGATGATTGCCTCTCTGAAATACTGTCCGGCCTCTTCAGGAAAGCTATTTCTCTTTAATGGCTGCCTTATTTCTTTTCCCTTTGGCTCGTTTATCTGTAGGAACCTGACTTTTTGATGTTAGCATTGACATAAGACCTGGTGTTTTTCTGACATCAGGGAGCAAAGGCCCCGGGACTGTAAAATAAATTCTACATGCTTGCTTTTCTTGGAAATCCCTGCTTTCTTCTGTTCCATATTTTATTTTTCTCCCCTTGCTGTGCAAAAACACAAAGTGACATGGCCATTCTGCTTAAAGAAGTCTTGTTTTTGAAAATTCTTTTTCTTTAAAAAAAAAAAAA
>NW_015163123.1:366763-386992 GCF_001447785.1 Gekko japonicus
TGAACTTTTCTAGCCACGCAATCTATCAACCCCGGTGTTATTCAAAAAGCATTAGAGTTAATTGATCAGCAGTAAAGTGCATTGAAGTGCCTTGTGCCAACTTTTATTGAATTGTCTGCCTATTGAATTAAAAACAGAATGCTCTGGTTAGTCCAACTTTTGTCTGGATCTGTAAAATGAATCGAGGGGAGAACCGGGGGGGCAGGAAAACCGGGCCGTTAACTCAAGAACCGTGCACTGGGGAATCTGTGCTAAATTTCCAGCCAGCCTTTAGGAAGTGCACCAAAGCTGAAAAGGGAAGATATAGAATCCAAATTTTCACCCCACCACTCCCCCCCCCCAGCCCTACAGCAATCCAGTGAAGGCACAGAAATTTGGCCTGTGCTCACTGCCCTGTTCCCATCACTGGCGGCAGGGGGTGTTCTGTGTACACAGAGGGATCCATGGCTGGAGGTGCCTTCTCAACTGAAGTGAATAGGGAGGTGTTGAAGTTCCAGTTGCGATGTCCCTGCCTCAGCCTCCAGACTTCGTGGCAAGTAGGGCTGCCAGGTCTGGGTTGGGAAATACCTGGAGACTTTGGAGGTGGATCCAGGAGAGGGTGGGGTTTGGGGAGGGGAGGGGAGGGGCCTCAGCATAGTACAGTGCCATAGAGTCCACCCTCCGAAGCAGCCATTTTCTCCAGGGGAGCTGATCTCTGTCAGCTGGAGATCAGTTGTAAAAGCAGGAGATCCCCAGGCCCCACCTGGAGGCTGGCAACCCTAGTGGCAAGAGAGACTAGATAGCCAGATAGGCACACTGGCCTTTCTTCCTCAGTTCACTGTCCACTTTGAAATGTCGATTGTGGCGATTCTGCATCTGGCATTTGTTCCACATTTTCTCAACACTAAAGAAAAGGTGCAGCTCAAAACCACATTCAGATACCCCGGGGGGGCAACGCCGTACTGACTGCGAAGTCACCCCTGAACGACCATAAATCTATGCAGAAGGTACCATAAAACCCGATGATCAAAGAAAGTGAAAGCGGCATGCAGTGCAGAGGGGAATTTCTGTTCCAAGGTGGGTTTGGTAAAACAATGGAGGGAAAAGCCAATGCAGAATCGCCCTGTGTTCTCAGGGACAACTTCCTTCCTTCCATTCTCTCACTCACTTGAAGACGAACCCTCTCCCTGCACGCACCAAGGGGGACGACATACTGTCCTCTCTTTGCACCATGAGGTAGATGGCATCTTGCCATCTTGCCATCTACTTCCATCCTTTAGCTAGTAAGTTAGTACTCTATCCTGTCCCTACTCTTTCCTGTCCAAAGTGTACTTCTCAAATAAAGAGAGAAGTATCTCTCTGTTAAACTTCCAACGTGGCTCTGTGTAGCTTTGTAAGCTGAGTAAAGAAACACTGCTGCATTTGTAGCTTTATTTAAGCACTCTGCTAACTAGTGGTAGCTGGACGAACCACACCAGTTAGCCCCAATAGTGTGTACATACTTTGAAGTTCCCCCACCTGCAGCCAGGTCATTAGGTTGGGAAGCTCAGCTTTAGAAGAAATGGTGCCATTTTGAAGGAAACTCTGGCCTGTTTCAGACAGGCAGGCTTCCCAAGTACTTACCGTGATTTGGCGGGGGACACAGACGTCTTTGCAGGATCATTCCTGCGGGGACAACAGATGCGCCGCACCATGCCGTCGCCAGGAAGTGACGCTGGGTGATGCTCTGGCAATGGGGTTTGAAACTCGATGGTACCATCGAGTTTTCAGCCCCATTGCCAGAGCGTCGCCCAGAGTCACTTCCTGGCAACGGCATGCTGTGTTACAGGGAGGAATGGTCCGGCCGGGGAGCATGTTTCCCCCGCCAGATCGCGGTAAGTACTTGGGAACCCTGCGAGACAGGAGTATCTTCTGGCACCTTGCAGTCTAACACATTTTTATTCTAGCGTAAGCTTTTGCAGGCTTAGATATTAGCTGCACGGCAAAGAGAGCTTTAGTTTACAAACGCTTCTGCAAGAATAAAAACGTGTTAGCTTTAAGGTGCCAGACAGCTCCTGTTTTGTTTTGTTTGCCGCAACAGGTCTATGTGACCTCCTTTCTGGGAACTAGCCAGTGTGTGATGGTTCCTTTTTGAGAGCCAGTTTGGTGTAGTGGTTAGGAGCGTGGACTCTGATCTGGGAGAACCGGGTTTGATTCCACACTCCTCCACTTGCACCTGGCTGGATGACCTTGGGCAAGCCGTAGTTCTGATAAGAGCTGTCCTTGGAAAAGAGCTGTTTCTGTCAGAGCTCTCTCAGCCCCACCGACCTCACAGGGTCGGTGTCTGTTGTGGGGAGGGGAGGGGAAAGGAGTTTGTAAGCTGCTCTGAGACTCCTTTGGGTAGTGAAGGGCAGGGTATAAATCCAATCTCCTCCTCCTCCTCCTTCTTCTTCTTCCTTTTCCTCATGTAACCATTTTTTTAAAATGTTGTTTTTGACAGTTTCATCCAAGCTCTGCTGGTTATCTTCTCCGTCTGCTTGTACCTGTTATCTTACAAAGAACACCTGGCCTGCCTTGTCTTGGCTATGTCCCTTGGATGGGCCAACATGCTCTACTTCACCAGGGGCTTGCAGTCGATGGGAATCTACAGTGTTATGATTCAACAGGCAAGGACTTGGTTTGAATCCCATGTGTTTATTGGCCTGCCTTTCCCTGAGCCACGGTCAGTACTTGGGTGGGAGACCGAGTGGGAAGACCAGGGTTGCTATGCGGAGGAAGGCGACGGAAAGCCCCCTCTGCTCATGTCTTGCCTGGAGGGCCCCGTGGACGGGGGACACCATAAGTCAGTGGTCACTCAACAGCACTTTCTTCTTTCGATCTTCCTGGGGAACCAAATTCTTTTATTTATTATTTAAAATACTCAGCCACCTTTCTTCCTACGGAGCCCAAGGCAGCTTACGACATTCATAAGACACATCCCAGGAACGCATAGGAACGGAGTTCCGGCTAGTTCCCGAGTTGGCCACGCCCAGCAGGAACTCATTAGCATACTAGGCCACACCCAACAGCAGGAACGCATTAGGATTGGGTGTGTGGCCTAACATGCAAAGGAGTTCCTGCTACAAAAAAAGCCCTGGGTTTACATCATGGCCCAGCTAAGCTACTGTGTAAGAGCTAAACTACAGGTTAAGGCAGACACGGGTTCAACCCATGGCTACTGACACTATTTTAGAAGAAAGGTTAGCTGCTTTAAAATTGTCACAAGGCCCGTATCCTGATCGAGTCCATAGACGGTGGCAACAAGCAATCTTGTACTGAAACAGTTCTTTTACCACTGTTTTGGGCCAGGGCTCTTTTTGTAGCAGGAACTCCTTTGCACATTAGGTGTTACACCCCTAATGTAGCCAATTTTCCAAGAGCTTACAGAGCTCTTCTTATAGGGGCTACTGTAAGCTCTTGGAGGATTGGCTACATTAGGGGTGTGTCACTTAATATGCAAATGAGTTCCTGCTACAAAAAGAGCCCTACATACTTAGGAGTGGATTGGCTGCCAGTGTAACGGCTGTAATATCAGGGTCACAGGATCCTGATGGCTGGCCCCGCCCAGTAGTCTCGCCATGGTGTTCTGCACTGGCTACAGCTACTGGTCAAAGATAGCCCCAAGTCCAGTCCAGATGTAACTAAGGCATGGGCCACTGTGGCTAGATCCGACTGATTCAGGAATGGACACAGCTGAGGCACCAGCCAGAGGTGGGCAGACGCACTCTGGAGCATTCCAGCCACCTGGTTTTCTAAGGTGGCCGCTGTGTCAAGTAGCCCTCCCAAGCTACTTGACACTCTAATCCCTTGAAAAGTCAGGAGAGCTCCGAAGTCCCTGGTCCGCCTTTCTACTAACCCAGAGAACCTCTGTTTTGTCAGGATTAACTGCTTAGCCGCTGAAAATGCCCTGTCTCTAGTCACCAACCGCCTCGCCTCTGAAGGCAGTCGGGTCACAGAGCGCTGGGGTTGGGGGGGGGGGGTGGATCGTAGCTGGCGGGCTGGACAGGGAGGGAGGAAGTGGCCACTCAAACAGATATCAGTATGTCCCATTGTCCAAAGGTCCGCCAGAAGGGGTGTAGAATGAAATAAGAGTCTAATCAAGTATATTTTGTTTCCTTTTTTAAGGTCATCTTGCATGACGTGATCAAGTTTTTACTGGTGTATATCGTATTTCTGCTTGGATTTGGCGTAGGTAAAAATCTCTCAAGGGTTGTGTGCGCAAGAGCATTGGGATACTTGTGAAAATGCTTACTGCTGTGGTTTGAATGAGGTGCTAATGTCAGTGCCTCAGAATGCACAAATTGCAGCCTGCTGGGATGAAGAGGGCCCAGAAGCCAGGTTTTTGGTAGCCGGCCAGGAGCTGGAAGAAGCCGGTCGGTAACAGGGAGAGGCCTTCCGAAGTCCTTGATGGGCCACTGCTTGCGTCTGCTGGGCTGTATTCAGTCTGGTGGACTACAGCAGGGGTGTCGAACTCGTTTGTTATGAGGGCCAAATCTGACATAAATGAGACCTTGTTGGGCCAGGCCATGAGTGTCATAAAATGTAACGCCAGGCAGCGGAGATATAAACTTTATAGAGGACACAAACACAAAGGGTTTTTTTTTACTTAAAATAAAAACATGCTTAAAACATGAGCTCTGTAAGCTGCAAACCTACTTTTGATTTATTGACATTCACAGAAATCTCATGCTCAGAGTTTTGAGTCTAGGACCCAGGTTAAAACATGAAATGGCCGAGTGATTAAGAGAGTCTGGCAAAGCAAGTTACGATGCAGCAGCAGCAGAGGCAAAACTGGAAGCAGGAGATGGCCAGTTCCACTGCGGGCCTGTTGGAAGCCCTCCAGGGGCTTGATCCGCCCCCCCGGGCCGCATGTTTGATACCCCTGGCCTACTGTTGCTGTATAGATTCCAATTTACATAGAGATTTTTTTTTAATGTTCCCTAAGCTCCTCCAAGGACAGTGCCCGAGGAAGAGTTTGGTGAAACATGAAAGCTTACATACTCTTACAGCAACCTGCTTGGTTCCCATATCATCCTTTCTTACTTGGGTATCTCCTGCTCTCCTAACAATATTCTACAAGCGTTTCTGGAAACAAATTCTCATGTCAATCAGATTGCATGCCTGTAGCGACGGCAGAATTTGCATTTCCAACAAAAGCCCCTAATTTTATCCGAACGGCTCCTGCAATTTCAGCTGGAGAGACCATTCTTTTCTTTCCTCACTAAATAGCTTGCCTTCAGCCATTGCAGAATGTTTTTTTCTCCTGAATATAGGCTAGTATTAGAGTAGCATCCTGATATCCACTCTAATTTGCCAAGACATTTAAATAAGCCCTTCATCAGGAATAACCAGTATACACATGAACATAAGAACATAAGAGAAGCCAAATGCTGGATCAGGCCAATGGCCCATCCAGTCCAACACTCTGCCACACAGTGGCCAGAAATACCAGGTGCTATCAGGAGGTCCAGCAGTGGGGCCAGGACACCAGAAGCCTCACCCCCACTGTTGCCCCCCCCAAGCACCGAGAATACAGAGCATCACTTGCCCGAACCTGAGAGTTCCTATCTATACCTTGTGGCTAATAGCCGCTGATGGATCTCTGCTCCATATGTTTATCTAATTCCCTCTTGAAGCTGTCTATGCTTGTAGCTACCGCCACCTCCTGTGGCAGTGAATTCCATGTGTTAATCACTCTTTGGGTGAAGAAGGACTTCCTTTTATCTGTTCTAAACCAACTGCTCAGCAATCTCACTGAGTGCCCCTGAGTTCTTTTATTGAGAAATGGAGAAAAGTACTTCTTTCTCCACCTGCTCTGTCTAATGCATAATCTTGTAAACCTCAATCATGTCACCCCTCAGTTGTTGTTTCTCGAAGCTAAAAAGCCCCAAGCGTTTTAACCTTTCTTCACAGGGAAAGTGGTCCGACCCTTTTATCATTCTAGTTGCCCTTTTCTGCACTTTTCCCAATGCTATAATATCCTTTCTGAGGTGTTGTGACCAGAACTGTACACAGTACTCTAAATGAGGTCGCACCATCGATTTATACAGGGGCATTATGATACTGGCTGAATTGTTTTCAATTCCCTTCCTAATAATCCCCATCATAGCATTGGCCTTCTTTATTGCAGTCACACACTGCCTTATACTGAATCAGACCGTCGGTCTATCAAGCTCAATATTTATTGATTTGATTTATACCCTGCCTAGGGTTGCCAAGTCCATCTTCCACCCCCAGCGGGGGACTTTGGGGGCGTTCCTGGCGGGGGTGGTGCATCCCCGACGTGATGACATCACGTTGGGGACGTCTGTTGCCCCCCCCCCCCCCCCGCCGCTGGGGCTCCAGAACCCCCCCAAAAAAACGGGGGACCCCTGGCAAAACGGGGAGGTTGGCAACCCTAACCCTGCCCCCCCCCCGGCCAGGGCAGGCTCAGGGTGGCTAACAAGGCCATAGGCATTATAAAACAATAAAAACAATTAACAATTTAAAATCATCAGACCATTTAAAAGTATAACACATACAAGATAGCGGAAACTGTCTTATCCTCCACCACAGGGAAATCAGCAGCTGGTGTCTGGCTCCTTAGGACTTCGTTCGTTAATTTGGGCACAGATGTTAAACCAGCGGCCAAGAAGAAATCAGCAGCTGGTGTCTGGCTCCTCAGGACTTCGTTCGTTAATGTGGGCACAGATGTTAAACCAGCGGCCAAGAGTAGATTGTAGGGTGTCGTATTCGGCTAGAACGTGGCGGCCGTTTAGTGTGGCATCTCACTTGAATGCTTGGCGGAAGAGCTCCGTCTTGCAGGCCCTGTGGAATTTTAATAAATCCTGCAGGGCCCTGATGTCCTTGGGGAGCTCGTCCCACCAAAGCAGAGCTGCCACGGAAAAGGCTCTAGCCCTGCTTGTGGCCAGCCTGGCATCTTTCAGGCCGGGGAGAAGAAGAAGGTTCTGTGAACCTGACCGCAGTACTCTCTAGGGAACATATGGGGAAAGGTGGTTCCTCAGGTATGCAGGCCCCTGGCCATATACGGCTTTATAGGTGAGAACCAGCACCGTGAAGCAAACCCAGTATGCTATAGGTAGCCAGTGCAGTGCTTTCAGCGCAGGCGGAATGTGTTCCACCAAAGGGAGACCCAATAACAACCTGTCCGCCGCATTCTGCACCAGCTGTAGCTTCCGGATTTGGGACAAGGGCAGCCCCACGTAGAGAGCATTGCAGTAGTCTAGTCTCGAGGTGACCATTGCGTGGATCACCATTGCCAGGTCGTTGCATTGAAGGAATGGAACCAACTGCCTAATCAGCTGAAGATGGTAAAAGGCCAACTTGGCAGTGGCTGCTTCCTGAGCATCCATGGTTAAGGAGGCATCCAAGAGCACTCCGAAACTCCTAACCTCCGGCGCTGGCACCAGTGGCGCCCCATCAAAAGTCAGGAGTGGGATCCCGAACCCTGGACCGCTCCCACTCAGACACAGGACCTCCACCTTTACTGGATTCAGTTTCAGTCGGCTCGGCTTAAGCCACCCAGCTATGGCTTGTAACGCCAGGTCCAGATCTTCCGGTTTTGAGTGCCGCCCACCCAACAACAGAGAGAGCTGGGTGTCTACTCTGGCAATGGCTCCCCGGGGTCTCAGGCAGAGGTCTTTCACATCACCTCCTTTAACTGGAGATACTGGGGATTGAACCTGGGACCTTCCGCATGCCAAGCAGATGCTCTGCCACTGAGCCATGGCCCCTCCCCTAACATGGATTGGAACAAGGCGGATAGCCCAGTGGAGCAGCTATTCAGACTGCCAATGGCTCCCCAGGGTCTCAGGCAGAGGTCTTTCACATTACCTCCTAGCTGGTCCTTTCTAACTAGAGACAGGGCTATTTTTGGGCAGGAACGGAGTTCCGGTTGGCTCCTGAGTTGGCCACGCCCAGCAGGAACTCATTAGCATAATAGGCCACACCCGATAGCAGAAACTCATTAGGATTGGCTACATTAGGGGTGTGTGGCCTAACATGCAAAGGAATTCCTGCTACAAAAAAGGCCCTGGTTTTGACAACAAACAAGGTAAACAGAATAAGAAGGGAAAGGTGGGTGTGGCTGGATGACCACACTTCTGGTGACATGGGGATGTGGCCTAATGTGCTAATGAGCTGTGCTGTCAGGGGTGTGGCCTAATATGCTAATGCATTTGCTGTTGGGTGTGGCCTATTATGCTAATGAGTTCCTGCTGGGCTTTTTCTACAAAAAGAGCCCTGATAGAGATGCTGGGGACTGAACATGGGACCTTCCGCATGCCAAGCAGAGTCTTTGCCACTGAGAGACAGCTTTTGAGTTGCCCAAAACTTTGTTCCAGACCGCTTATTGAAAACAACATCAAAGGGGCGAAGTGTTGCTGGGAGAAGATGCAATGTCTGGCTCTTCTAAAATGTGTCTGTGTTAAAGAGGGCATGGCAGAGGCTCTTGAAGACTTCGCTGGGTTACCGCTGCACTTCGCCCAAAGATGGGGGCCGGCTGGGCCAGGGAGGCAAGCAGGCGTCCCATAAAGCAGCACTCAGCCGAATCTGCCTCTGGTTCTTCTCACTGTAACGCACAGGCCTTGAGAAGGTTGCTCTATGGCTCTGCCCCGATGACCTAACTTTAATATTTTGCTCTGTTTTATTCTTGAGGTAAAAAACCTCCAGTTCCTGTGGATCCTTAGTCTGTTTCAGTTTTCAAACGATCTTCCTTCAAGGAACCTTCTCCACATTGGTCTTTTCCCCCACATTCAGTGAACACAAGCGTTGTGGGCAGGGCTTTCTTTGTAGAAAAAGTCCAGCAGGAACTTATTAGCATAATAAGCCACACCCAGCAGTAAAACTCATTAGCATATTAGGCCGCATTCCCATGTTACCAGAAGTGTTGTCATCCAGCCACACCCACCTTTTGTTTCTTATTCTGTTTACCTTGTTTGTTGTCAAAACCCAGGGCTTTTCTTGTTGTAGGAACTCCTTTGCATGTTAGGCCACACACCCCTAATGTAGCCAATTCTAATGAGTTTCTGCTGTTGGGTGTGGCCTATTATGCTAATGAGTTCCTGCTGGGTGTGGCCAGCTTGGGAGCCAGCCGGAACTCCGTTCCTGTGCGTTCCTGCCCAAAAATAGCCCTGGTTGTGGGTAGGGGGAGACTCACAGCCCCTGTTCCTGCCCGTGGCCTTTGTATTTTCAGCAGAAGTGTCAATTGAGCATAGGCACTCTATGCTCAAAAAGAAAGAAACACCTCCCACCCCACCCCCACAGTGGTGTACAGAATATGGTTGAACACGTGAGGCTCTATTTAGATTTTCAACTGAATGTGCAATGATGGGGGGGGGCGAGAATAATCCTTCTTGCCCCATCTACACATTCAGTGTATCAGTGACTGTTGTCTGAGCACGGCCATTGCTCTCACGGCTGTACGTTGCTGTGGATTGTGGTGCACATTCCAGAGTTGTTTCACCCAAACAGCTGGTCAGGCCTGTTGAATTATGCATGATGTAAGCATGCACATTTGAACATCTCCCAACGTGTCTTTGGGGCTGTATATTTTAGAGGAAGAAAGGTAGCAGTGGGAAAGCTGTCGTCCACAGAAGCTCATCTTCCAAGCCTCTTTGAGGAAGACGCTTCCGGTGAACTGCTTCCCGCATTGCTCACTGTGTAACACGAGAGCCACAATATAATATTAGGCTAAAATGCATCCCCCTCTTCAAGCCATGAGCCAGTTTGGTGTAGCGGTTAGGATCTGGGAGAACCAGGTTTGATTCCCCACTCCTCCACATGCAGCTGCTGGTGTGGCCTTGGGTCAGTCATAAGTTCTCGCAGAGCTGTTCTCTCAAGAGCAGTCCTCAAAAGAGCTCTCTCAGCCCCACCTCCCTCACAGGGTGTCTGTTGTGGGGAGTGGAAGGGAAAGGAGATTATCCTCCTCTTCAAACCATGAGCCAGGTTGGTGTAGTGGTTAGGAGCGCGGACTCTAATCTGGGAGAACCAGGTTGGATTCCCCACGCCTCCACATGCAGCTGCTGGTGTGACCTTGGGTCAGTCACAGTTCTCTCAGAGCTGTTCTCTCAAGAGCAGTCCTCAAAAGAGCTCTCTCAGCCCCACCTACCTCACAGGGTGTCTGTTGTGGGGAGGGGAAGGGAAAGGAGATTATAAGCCGCTCTGAGACTCCTTTGGGTAGTGAAGGGCCATGGGGTATAAATCCAACCTCCTCCTCTTCTTCTTCTTTAACACAGCCCTGGCCGCACTGATCGATACCTATCCGGATGACAGCAAGTGCCATTCCAACAGCACCCTGGGGACGGTGGTGATTCAGCTGTTTGAGCTCACCTTGGGACTGGGCGACTTGGAGATCCACGACAAGGCGAAATACCCGGTGCTCTTCCTGCTCCTTCTCATCTTCTACGTTGTCCTGACCTTCGTCTTGCTCCTTAACATGTTGATTGCACTGATGGGAGAGACGGTGGAGGATATATCCAAGGAGAGCGAGCATATCTGGAGACTCCAGGTGAGGCGATGAGGAGGACGGTTAACCGTATCTGGGGGCCACGGGATAGAAAACCCCAAGCTCAGGTTGAAATTGTAGCCATCTGTTTTCCCAGCCGTGCTAACAAAATTCAATAGAATAATTACTCTGAAAAGTAACCTCTGGTTTTGTGTCTTTTAAGAACATAAGAAGAGCCCTGCCGGATCAGACCAGTGGTCACACACACCAAAGAATCCATTTTCAGTGCACTGGCACTGTGTGAACTGGCAAAAACCCAGTTAAAAAGTGCATTGAAAGTGTATTATTTAGTGTGTGTGACCACAGCCATAGTCCAGCATCATATCTCACAGGGGCCAACCAGTTCCCCTGGAGGGTCCACAATGGGACGTAGAGGCCAAGCCCTTCCCCTGATGTCGCCTCTGGGATTCAGAGGTTGACTGCCTCTGAACGAGGAGGTTCCCTTCAGCCACCATGGCTAGTAGCCATCGATAGACTTCTCCTCCATGAATCTGTCTCATCCCCTTTTCAAGCTCTTTATTCCGATGGCCATCATGACATCCCCTGGCAGCGGATTCCACATTCGAATCACTCTCTGCGTAAAGAAGTATTTCCTTTTGTCTGTCCTGGATCTAGTTATGTAAAAATGATGTTAAAATCCCACTGAAATGGTGTCAAAGAAACAAATTGGCGATGCCAGCCACAAAAACAAGCAAAAACCCCAAGGTGCACAAATCGCACTGATTGAACATAAGAACATAAGAGATGCCAATGTTGGATCGGGCCAATGGCCCATCCGGTCCAACACTCTGTGTCACACAGTGGCCAGAAATACCAGGTGCCATCAGGAGATCCACCAGTGGGGCCAGGACATTAAAAGCCCTCCCACTGTTGACCCCCCCTAGCACCAAGAAGACAGAGCATCGTTTGCCTCAGAATGAGAGTTCCTATCTATAACTTGTGGCTAATAGCCACTGATGGACTTCTGCTTCATATGCTTATCTAATTCCCTCTTGAAGCTGTCCATGAGAAAGAGAACGGAAATGCCCTCTTGAAGCCATCCATGAGAAAGAGAACGGAATGGCAAAGCCTGATTTGTACCTCTCTCCCCAACCTATCGCACCCCTCTGGGCTTATTGGTGGCGGGCAGGTCTTGGGGGCCAGTTATGGGCAGCTGGAGTCTAGGGCTTGAGCCTCGATTGCTTCCACATCTCTCCTCCATCAACCTCACTGTGCATGTGGCACCCTTTGATCAAGCGCCAGTGTCGTCTGGCCAGTGGACATCTGGACGCCTCTTTGGTAATGCTGCTGCCTTTGTTTCCCCTAGAGAGCAAGGACCATTGTGGAAACGGAAAAGCTTTTACCCAAATGGCTGAGGAGGAAATTCCGGTTGGGAGAATGGTGCAAAGTGGCCGACAACGATACCAGGTTATGCTTAAGGTAATGTAACTTCAGAGTTCACGGGTTGATGCGGCTGCGCTTTCATAGAGGAGAGCTGAACAAAATTGTACGCAGCTGTAGCAGCCTTCCATTTGCTCCAGGAGGCGGGTTCTCTTATAACTGTGGTATCCACCTTTAATCCAGGTCCTTTTGTCGTAGTGCTCTTCAGGATATTAATTTAAAACGATGGGGAAAGCCATTTGTTTTTTGGGTTTTTTTTTTTGCAAACCTATGTCTTTAAACGTCCGTCAAAACAAATTCAAAATATCGCCATGGCTAATTGTGATGTTGCATTTCCAAAAGTGTCTAAAAAGTGAAATAAAGCCTCAAACAAATATACTCCTTTCCTTATAGTAAGAAAACTGAGACAATGTGGATTAAATTTAATAATGACAGAATTTCTATGCTCTGCAAACAGGATTAATGAAGTCAAGTGGACAGAATGGAAAACCCACGTTTCCTTCATCAATGAGGACCCGGGGCCAACAGGTACCGTCAACACGACAGCATCATATTTAGAGCCATGTCCTTTTCTTTAAAAGTTCCCAATATTGTGTAAATATGTACTCATGTGTACAGGTGTAGCTCCATTAATTCTAGTTTAATAATCTGCTCTGAGCATGAGAGACCAAATATACAAACAGGTCTTCTGAACACATTGGGGTGTATGTTCGTTTGTTTTTTTACTGGGGATCGAATTCATTTTAAAGTATGGGACGTGTGTACGTGCCCTTGAAATGAATGGAATTCTATTGAAATGAATGGGGAACCCACCCATCTTGTGTACAAGATCTGTGTGTGCACCCCGGAAATTCTTGATAAGTGTAACTGCCCATCTATTCTCTGATCAGCAAACATAGTCTTGAAGATTTTAGACCCAGGCCAACTTGCACACTTTAAGACCAAATACTCTGCGGTGTATACTCCCAAGTTAGCGCTCTTCATTTTCACGTTTCAAGCAAGTGTGTCATGATCCTGGTGCCAAACTCACAAGGAGCCCCATCCACACAAACCCGGGGTCACTAGCTGACCTTCCCGGTGGGACAATGACTTCAAAGTTCCCCAGCCACCTCCCTTCGTAGGACAATCTCTTTGACTGTTGAGTACAGCACGGCCTACCTACTGAGTCTCCCTTTTGCAAAATTTTAGAGAGGCAGAAGTCCCTCTTGCGAGAAGAACTGATAAATCCTCAACACGGGACAAGATGGAACACAGCATTAGTGAATAAGTGGAGAATTTAGTGAGTTTTGAATAGAAAAAAAAATTGCGCTGCAAAACTATTCTCTCTCTCTCTCTCTTTTTTTTAGATTACGACAGAATGCAAGACGCGTCAAGAAGCAACAGTAAAATCACTCTGAATACATATGAAGAAATTGAAGATTTGCCAGAAACGTCTGTTTAGTACCTTATGGAAGCACGCAAGACTGTTCGCATCACCAGACCAATAGCTCCAGAGGCGTCTGCTGTTGCCTCACCCACAGTGCCTTTCGTTCCTCCAGCCTGTCCAGAGCGACATTTCGGTCAAGATGAGAGGCACTGCTATTGCCAGACGGAGTGGGATGGATTCAGAAAGGAAGATACAGACGGCAGTTGAGACAGGAAAGAGCGATTGGTCTGAGTGATGAAGGAAGTAACCCAGAAGACAGCCCGATTTGTACTAGGACTGGGCTGAATGAGGACAAGACTTGGAAATGTAGCTGACATCCATTGGGCAGCATCATTCCTGGGCCAGAGAGGTTTGGTTGGGTCAGAGATCACCGCTGGGCTTCTGTGCCTTGACCTACGAGGTCATCAGGGTGCCTTTTGCTGCCTGCCAAACAAGGCCATGTGTCTTAATATATTTTTTTCCCAAAAAAAGAATTCCTTTTCTAAATATTTTTTAGGCTTGTCAACTGGACGTATAATTTATTTTCCTCTTTTTGGAGGAGACCGTGAGGCTGTTCCGTTTGCTGCCCTGCGTAGCACCGACCGTTTCGGATGCTTGGGCGACAATGAAGGGTACGCGAAACAAAACACATTTCAGATTTTCGAATAAAACCACAACACGGATTGTTCAACGCTGACTGTTTCGGGAACCGTTCTCCTGCTGGACCTGACTCTGCTGCTGCTAAAAACCACTTGAGGGGGGAGGGTTAGAAAGCCCTCTCCCTCAGGGGTCTTCTCTCTCAGACTGAGGCTTCTGCAGCTGCATTTCATTTTTAAAAAATCCTTGCGTGGGGACACGGAGGCAGGAAGCAGACATGGCGGACTGGGGCCGAGGTCAGAACCCAAGTGCTTGTGGACAAGATGATATGGAAAACAAGCTCAGGGCAGAAAGCCTAGCCACTAAAGTCGTCAGGCTAGAATCGCTTGCCCTGGGCACTGATAAAGATGTTGAGGATCAGAATCACCATGTGGATGGGATGGACCCAGACTTCATGAGTGTAACAGGTCTTCTGATAGGGAGTGTGAAATGGTTTTCCACCATGACTCGTTCAGGAAGGGACAATCATAAACTCCTGTGCTAAGTCTCCGTGGGACTGGTTGTTGTCTTCTTCATCCTTTATTATTTGGTAACAAGAACACGGACTTCAGGAGGGATCATAAAGGTGCTGTATTGGAATGTGTGTTGGGGGTGGGGTGGACAATGAAGTTCTTTCAAATGTATTTCCTGAGGAGGCTGTTTTCACAGTGATCTAAAGACTACAGGATGGTCTCCAGACTCCTCTCAGGGTTGCTTTGAGATGATCTTTTTATTTTTAGAAGGATATTGTTCTGCCATTCTCCCGTTGAAAGCTTACAGCATAATTCACATTGCTGAAATTAGAAAACCTTACAAGAAAGACAACATGTGATCCACGAACATGTGTCATTTAGCCTAACAACTACATCCACTCAGGTTAGGGATGCCAGCCTCCAGGTGAGACCTGGGGATCCCCTGGAATTACAGCTCATCTCCAGACTACAGAAATCAGTTCCCCTGGAGAAAAGGGATGCTTTGGAGGGTGGACTCTGTGGCATTGTCCCCCACTGAGGTCCCTGGCCTCCCCAGGCTCCACCCCCAAATCTCCAGGAGTTTCCCAATCTGGATCTGGCAACTTCACACACACACCCAGTCCCTTGCCCGTGGCCAGGTGGGCCTGGCAACCTTCGGTTACAGCCCTATCTTGTGAGAGGGCATTGAGACTGTAAGCCTGTGAGTAGGACATGCTTTACATTTTGTATCCCACCTAGCAGTTTGAGGTAGGGCTGCCAAGTGGGGGCGGGGGGCGGGTAACCCCCCGCTTTGGAGGCCCGATTTCCGCTGCCGCGGAATCGGGCCCCAGGGGGAACTCCGCCCCCGTTGTGTGGCCGTGGCCCCGCCCCCAGCGTGCCTGCGTCACTTCCGGGTGACATGCGCACACCTGACGCTGGCCGGGAGCCCCCCGCTCCCGGCGAAGAATCACTTGGCAACCCTAGTTTGAGGCGACTGATAATTTATTGGGGGGTGGGTGGTTTGCGCACACAGTATTTATTGAGTCATCCCTGCAGAATGTGCCTTAATCCTGATGGATCTTGATTTGAATGCATTGAGTTTCTGATGCTTGGAAGCAACTGCCTGGCAGCCAGAGGGGCCGACCCCTGGTGCAGCTAAAGGCCGGCCTGTTCCTGAAGGCTCTTGCCGTTGGCACTGACACGGCTCTTGCTTTCCCTGCAGCACTCGAGAGCCACGTGGGGCCTTGGGAAATGCCTCTCAGTAAAGGAGATGTTATTTGGTGCCAGAGTTGTGCAAAGAGTTACGGGTTCTATTTAAACAATTCTCCTATATTTAAGAAATATTTATTGCAAATAAAATGGAACTTTTGAAATAAACATCTCACTGCTGTTTTTTTATTAATTGCCTTTATTGTGGCATTGCAATATTATACTAAAATAATATTGCAATATTATACCAATAGGTAGCATGGGGTTGGTTACAAAAACATTTTTTTAAAAAAAATGAGGAAAGAGACTCCACACATTGGGAGATGAAGAGCTGTTTGACGAGGAGTGTTCCGCGGTTTTATTCTCACAGTACATTCCTTATGGTTAATTGCAACATGTTATGGCACAATAACATTATTATTCTCTCATATCAGCTTTCACTCATCAATCCTTCCTGCATTTAAAAAAGATCTTTTTTTTCCCAGCGAAAGGCAAGAGGTGAGGTGCGCAGAACAGCCTTAATCACCCAGTTCAAAAGGGGGCACAAAACATACATTTTATTTAGCACCACCTGTGGGGTTAAAAAGGGAACCTTACCAATTAGTGATTTAAATACAATCGAACTAAATAGCAAAATGCATCCTTTTCACTGGAATGGAAAATTACGTTCAGGAACGCTATCCGATGGTTGTTCTCCTCTTTGCCGGGCTTTTCTTTCTTTTAACAATAATTTGTGAAAGACATCCTCATTTTAGGCTATCTGCTCCTTTACCCCATTTGGTAGCCGGCCCACCCCAATTCCAATAGTATTTAAATTATGACCTTAATACGTGACTCAGAATATTGCTTAAACAGCTAGTCCACAGAGTAATCTGTCCTGAAGTCTCTGCAGATTTCCTGTGGCATAATATTAGGATAGCCCCCCAGGTTCATATGGAGCGGCTGTGCTTGTTAGCAGCTCTCCAGCAATACATGGCAAACCGCCCCCTCCAGCAGAATTTATCTGAAAGAAGATTCTATTATTGTTATAAAATGCTACCAAATAAAGCCACCTAAAGGTTAAATTAGTCCATCAGTGCCACTTTTTTATTTTCAGTAATGGCCACGAACATTAAATATAAAACATATTGCCTTATTATTAAACATGTTAATATTAAAAGCTTTTAAATTCTTAATCTCAATGCATAAAAATAAACTCCACTAAAGTAGGAGATTCATATAAACATGTACGATTTCGGTAAGTGCATATTATCTTCAAAGTGCTTGAGAATATTTCCTTGCTATACAAGATTAAATTCCCAAACCAAGCTACGGCCTACCCTATATATTCCGGCCGTCTTGAGTTACAAAGCCCAGAAACATCTGCATTGTATTGTATTGGTCCCTAAGACATTATAGCGAACAGAATCATCAATCCCATTTCTAAGAGAGATGGGCTCTTATGCCTTTGGCACCTAATTTCTGTTTGACAGTCTTTACAAAAGCTTGATTCTTTTCATAATAAGCAGCTTCGTTCACAAACGTTGGATATACAACAGAATCGCCTTCGTATGGGATTGTCTTTCCTTCAAAAGTTAAAAACATCGGATCACCAGGGCTGAGAGGTTGCCAGTCTTGATCCTTGAAGGCCAGGGGAAACAACAGAATACAGGATTTTGGTTAGATTTTGATACAAGAACGTACCATATAGCTGACACTGAAAGGGGAAGAGGAGGAGGACTGGCAAGAGGGAGAAGTGGGCAAAAGGGGAACCCATGCATTCAGGGCCAGTGCTCTGCCACTTGGAGTGGCACCGTTCAGAGGACTCCCACATGCTGTTCAGTTGTGGCTTATACCTGTTATCTGCTCACAGTCAGGGGTCATTTCCTGCGGGAGCGCACAGGAGCGGAGCTCCGGCAGTAAGGAGCCCAGGGAGCGGGCACATGCAACAAGCCCTGCCCCCTGCTCCCAGCAGCCCTCGGGCCACGAGGAGCAAGAAGCAGCCAGGTAAGTTGCAGAGCCCCTCCCCCGGCCCACCTTCAGGTACAAGCTGTCCCTCCTCTGTGAGGGCAGATCTGCATGTCCCCCCCCCCCAATAGCTAGCAATCCAAAACAGACCAGTGGAGCCTGAGTGGTGGGTGTTGCCTTCTGCCACACTTCCGGTGATGTCAGGGGGTGTGGCATATGCAAATAAGTTATGCTAATGAGCTCCTGCACCTCTTTTTCTACGAAATGACCCCTGCTCACAGTCATACCACCCCCAGCTAGATTTGAAGAAGAGAAGAAGAAGAGATAGGATTTATACCCCATGGCCCTTCACTACCCAAGGGAGTCTCAGAGCAGCTTACAAACTCCTTTCCCTTCCCCTCCCCACAACAGACACCCTGTGAGGTAGGTGGGGCTGAGAGAGCTCCGACAGAAACGGCTCTTTTTCGAGAACAGCTCTTATCAGAACTACGGCCTGCCCGAGGCCATCCAGCCAGGTGCAAGTGGAGGAGTGGGGAATCAAACCCGGTTCTCCCAGATTAGAGTCCGCGCACTTAACCACGACACCAAACTGGCTCTCTGTTGAGGTGAACTGAGGTGTGCTGGCAGTGCCGTGATCACCCAGACCTGCCCTGCTGCCAGCTAGGTTTGAAGTGAACCCCTGAACCACTGTAGGGGGCACCAAAGCACCTTGAATCCCTCCTGCATGCGTGGATTCCTCTGTTCATCTCCAACAAGCAAAACCACGTGTGCAAAGCTAGTGCCTGGCTGATTCTCCATTGGCTTTTCCCTCCGTTGTTTTACGAAACCCACGTTGGAACAGAAATTCTCTGCATTGCACGCTGCTTTGATTTTCTTTGATCATCGGATTTTATGGAAGCCTCCACACTCCATGCCGCTTTCGCATTCTTCGATCATCGGATTTCTATGGTACCTTCGGCATAGATCTATGGCCATTTTATAGCGGTTCAGGGGTGACTTTGCAGTCAGTACGGTGCTGCCCCAAGGTATTTGAATGTGGTTTTGAGGTGCACTTTTACTGTTGAGAAAACGTGGAGCAAACGCTAGATGCAGAATCGCCCTGTGTGTGAAGATCCACTCCCACGCTGCAGTGAACAGCGAAGCCCTTGCAGACAGGATCTTCTTTGTGCATCAGAAATAAGGTTGCCAACCTCCAGGTGGGGCCTGGAGGTCTCCCAGAATGGGAACTGGTTTCTAGACGGCATAAATCAGTTCCCCTGGAGAATATGACTGCTTTTGAGGGTAGACTTTACGGTGTTCTATGCCACTGTCCCTCGCCTCCCCCAAACCCACCTTCCCCAGGTTCCACCCCCAAATCTCCAGGGATTTCCCAACCCAGAGATGGCAGTCCTACTGTAGATTGTGGAGGAAAATGGTATATCTTTACCTGCAGGTCAGGGTGAATAACAGCAGTAATCTCGTTGTTTTTGTTTCTGGGATAATCTACTTTCTCCGTTATTTTGTAAACCTCAGTTGTGCACGGTGGAAATTCTGTCCCTAGGAAAAAAATGATTTTGACAAAAAAACCCGATTAAGTCATATTTGTTCTAGTGTTGTTACAGAAACTGATGTAAAATTGAACGTGCGATGCTCAGTTGTATTAAATTGTTATTTGTGTTTCATTAATACTGTAATTAGATCGAGTCTCAGGAAAAGGTTTCTCTCTTCAGGAGGCTGGGTTGCTGAAAGATGACCCACATATTCAACGATGCATGCAACTCAGATCTCAATTTTACCGGAATGGCTAAATATCATGGAATTTAATCCCAGCATATGATACGTAAGAAGTATTTTGCAGATGATAGAGTTTATGAAAAATCCCTCCTGTTGTCAGTATGTATAAGGGTTAGGACTGGATTAGCATGTGATTGGATGCCATCAGATCACATCTTCTGATAAGAGGCCATTGTCAGACAGCTATGACCCCTAACAAGTGTTTTTTTTAAATGCAGAACCTTTAAGTACAAATGGTTGTTTTTTACATAACATTATTCTTTTACATTTGTGTAGTCTCATGCAATTGACATTGAGTGGGTGCATAATTTTTAAAAAGGTATTCTTGTGGCCCTTTCTCACATGCCCAGGGAAAGGCTGATCCCCTCTTTGGGGGTGGGGGGTGGGGGGGAGGTATTTGTGAATTTCCTGCATTGTGCAGGAGGTTGGACTAGATGACCCTGGAAGTCCCAACTCTTTGATTCGATGATTCTATGCTTAAAAATTGTGTCAAATTATTTCACCACAAACATATAGACGGGGAGTCATGGAATCCATCTTTGGTAATACTGGACTGCATTAAGGCTGCCATATCAAGGACACTTTCCTGGCAGTGAGCCCCACTGAATAACATGAGACTTGCTGCAGAGTAGACCTCCTTAAAAAGGTAAAGGTAAAGGTTCCCTTGCTCGAAAGCCAGTCGAATCTGACTCTAGGGTTGCGGTGCTCATCTCCGTTTCAAAGCCGAAGAGCCAGCGCTGTCTGAAGACATTTCCATGGTCATGTGGCCGGCATGACTAAACACCAAGGCGCACGGAACGCTGTTACCTTCCCACCGAAGTGGTACCTATTTATCTACTTGCAATTTCTTGCTTTCGAACTGCTAGGTTGGCAGGAGCTGGAACTAGAGACAGGAGCTCACCCCGTCTTGCGGCACCCGGGTCTTG
>NW_015163123.1:387121-404184 GCF_001447785.1 Gekko japonicus
CCCTACACCAGACTTGTTTGCCTGCTGCCACGCAGCAGCAGGGAGCAGATTTCTAAAGCACTGCAGGGAACCAATTTGGATCCAGACCACCATGCGGGAGGAGGAGGGACTTTTGCCTCCTCCCTGCCCGGTTTCCCCAAACCGAAACATCCCCAGAAGGTGTGAGTTGCCCCATTCTGAAGCTGCATGTGGACCCAATTTGTTTTCAAATGTCCCATCCAGTTTAGCCCTTAGTAGACAGTCTTGGTCTCTTAAGAAGATTACAGGGTTGCCAGCCTCCAGGTGGGGCCCGGAGTTCCCCTGGCATCCCGACGGATCGCCAGCTGACAGAGCTCAGTTTCCCTGGAGGAGGTGGCCGCTTTGGAGGGTGGGCTGAATGGCTTTATACCTTGCTGAGGCCCCTCCCTTCCCCAGGCTCCACCCCCAAATCTCCAGGAATTTCCCAATACAGAGTTGGCAACCCTGTGAAACAACTGCTTGACACCAATGAATCTGTAGCCCTGTAAAAGACATTTCGTTCTGACTGGACTGTAAAGGCTCCTCTGTTGGCGGAAAGTGCCGTCAAGCCACAGCTGACTTATGGCGACCGTGCAGAGTTCTTGTTGTGTCCGCTGACCGCCACCGGGGGCCAGCGAATACCCCAGAGCTTGACTCTGGGAGAACAATGGGAACTAGGCTCCTAGTCTCTCCACTGGGGGAACCAATGGGACCGTGGCAAGAGATTTGAACCCACCAACGGGACCTAGGAGTGTGCCCCCAGGTGTGTATAAGTTGGCCAGCTGGCCGTTCGTCTTTGTCTTTGTTGTGTACCAGTAAACCACTCTGATCACTACATCGGTCTCAGTGGCTTCTACATGCGTCTAACCCACTACACTTCACTCCCCCTCCCCACAACAGACACCCTGTGAGGCAGGTGGAGCTGAGAAAGCTCTTTTGAGAACTGTTCTTGAGAGAACAGCTCTGAGAGAACATCTCTGATAGAACTTGTGACTGACCCAAGGTCACACCAGCAGCTGCACGTGGAGGAGTGAGGAATCAAACCTGGCTCTCCCAGATTAGAGTCCACCACTACATCGGTCTCAGTGGTTTCTTCATGCGTCTAACCCACTACACAATAATGGCGACGAAGGTGGGATCCCGCTGAGCAATCCAGCCGGGCTGTCGGGACTCGGAGAGGGAAGACAACGCACCGCTACCTACGCTCCTCCGAACGATGAGCAACGAGCAAGCCGCTTCCCAGCCGCAGCCGCAACCGACCAGCACAATGGCCCTTGCTCCGGGATCAGGGCTGGTACCGCCCTTCGGTACAAACCGGGCACAGCAATGGGGAGCCTGGATCACCGGCCTGAAGCAAGTCCCACTACACAATAGTTCTCAAGGCAGGAGACGTTCAGAGGTGGCTTCCCCATCGCCTGCCTCCGCGTCACACCCCTGGAACTGCTTGGCGGTCTCCCATCCAACTACTTAACCAGGCCGTCCCTGCGTGGCTTCCGAAACCTGATGGGCTCAGGCTAGCCTCGGCTCCCCAGGTCAGGGCTAAGGCTACCATACCTGCATTGAACATGTGTATGAAGTCAAGGCCGTGTGTGACGATCCTCCTCATTTTGTCCATAATATCCGCTCTAAGAACTCCTTGGGGCTGAGGACCAACTTCCACGCCTGAATGCGAAGGAAGGAAAGGTCAGTGCCCCTTCCTCTTGGGGACAAGCCAGCGAATATTTGAAGACCGGTATCCCAGCCAACGTTCCCTCTAAGCTGTGGAGTCTTGTGAGCAGAAATCATGCTTTGTGAGCTCCTGGCATTAAAGTTGTGAGCGAGCGGTTTGGCTGCTGCATAAATTAGTTTGCTCCTTCCTGAGCTAAGACAAAAATCTGCGAGCCGGAGGCTAAAAAACTGTGAGCTAGCTCACACTAACTCAGCTTAGAGGGGACACTGATCACCTTTGGTTCAGTGAAACATTCTCGGCAACTTACATTTTTTCCTTCCTAACAGTACACAAGCCAATCCATTCAGCCTGCTGGAGGGGCTAATGTCTCAATCTTTTCTTTAGATTTGCCAACATCCTTCTTGAAATACGACACCCCCCTCTTCAGAAACAGCTCTTCTGCCTCATTACTAGTTCCACTCACCTTTCCAGCTCACCGTAGTTTATAGTCTTACAACTAGTATACACATTTTCTGAGACCAAAATCAGCACAGTTTGTAGTCTACCTCAAGTGCTTTGGCCTTTCCTGCAGTTAGGAATGAATAAATCTATGCAGCCTCTGCCTTGGGCGAGACTGGAGCATTCCCTCACTCCTGGGGTATAGCAGAACGACTGGGAACAAGCTGCCTATTGTATCTCTGCATGAGTCTCTGGCCTGAGCCCACCTGTTTCAGGTACATCTAGAATAGCAAATCCAGGGGTCATTTCGTAGAAAAAGAGGTGCAGGAGCTCATTAGCATAACATTAGCATAAGTGTGTCAGAAGGCAACACCCACCACTCAGGCTTCCACTGGACTGTTTTGGACTGCTAGATGTGTGTCAGGTTCCACAGCCAGCAATCGAGTACACGTTTATCAGAAAGGTTATACTTTATTGCAGATCTATAGATGCATTAACAAAGTCACTGTTAAGAATGGTGTCGCCCCTACAAGCATAATGGGATATAGGGTATTCGTAATGCACACACCCCTTCCTTAGGCCAATTAGCCACATTCCCGCACTCGGGAGAAGGAGCCCCAGGCCGTTAGAGCCGAAGCTGAGAACCGAAAGCGCTCCCACGGTTCCCTGAAGTCCAAACAACTCACACCACCTGCAAGGCCATAGATAAGCAAGCGTTACAGAAGCAAAGAAAGAATGCAGTGATACTTGAGAAACCCCCAACCCTTATGACAGCATAGCTGACACTATGGGGGGGGGGGGAACGCGCAGATCTGCCCTCACAGAGGATGGAGAGCTTGTACCTGAAGGCGTGCTGGGGAGGGGGCTCTGCAACTTACCTGGCTGCTTCTTGCTCCTCGTGGCCCAACTGAGGGCTGCAAGGAGCAGGGGTGGGGCTTGTTGCATGTGCCCACCCCCTGGGCTCATTACTGCCAGAGTTCCGCTCCTGTGCACTCCTGCAGGAAATGACCCCTGTACAGGATTAAGCCCCTCAAGCCAGTCCAGGGGTGAGAGGTAATCCTGTACTTTTACAGTACATTAAACAACAACTCAGGAGGTAGGCTAAACCCTCTCTGGTTTCAGAACAATATGCCACCAAAACCTCTACATTAGTTCCCCCCAACCTGAGATTAGAGGTTCAAACTCTCAGCTGGTATCTGGAACTTAACACATTAGCAACTCACTCAGAGATGCACACTTTTACTCTTACAAAGGTAGCTTAAATGGTGAGCAGAAGGCCTAGCCCCGAGATGCCCCACTGTAGCTATGGGCCTGGTACTCCTCCTTTTTCTCTCTTGCTGCTCCATTGAGTGAGTGCAGGGAATGCTGTGAAGGGCCGGCAGGTTGCCTGCCCCAGGGAGGGAGGCAACCAGTGTTCCCTCTAAGCTGAGTTAGTGTGAGCTAACTCATGGTTTTTTAGTCCCCAGCTCACAGATTTTTTTTCTGAGCTCAGGAAGGAGGGCTCCAGAGCAAGCTAATTGATGCAGGAGCCAAATCGCTCACTCACAGCTTTAATGCCAGTCGCTCACAAAGCACAATTTTTGCTCACAAGACTCCACAGCTTAGAGGGAACGTTGGAGGCAACTAGTAAGCCTAGCAGGGGATGAACTGGGACCACAGCTAAGCTCAGTTTTCCCAAACTCAAATGGCTGCGATCTGTCCCGTTGGAAGAAACGTACAGGCAACATTTGTGCAATGCCTGGGGAGACCCATTCAAAGATCTCCCAGTGACGCAACCCTTAATCACCCTCTTATCCGAGGACACAATTCCATATTATTCACTGAGAACTGGACAATACTAATAATTTTCATATTTACCAACAGGGTATTTTGCTATCGACCGGGTCGTAGCGTATTTCAGGCTAGGGTGCTCAATCACGAAAACGGCACAGGTTTCTGGAGCCAAGGCATCCTGTGGGAAATATTTAATTTTTTTCCATTATGCAAACAAAAAAAAAACTACTGAGGACAGTTATTAATAGTCAGCCTGTGATATTCATCCCATTTCCTACAGTCCTACAATACACAGGACCTCTTCAGAAAATGCACAAAGTGGTTGTTGTTTTTTTATTACAGCACGCATGCTCCGCTGAACTTTGCCATGTGCTGATATAAATGAACATGATCTTCAATGTTCATTCAACAGCAAAGGGGGAAATTAATGTCGTGGGGCACATTCTCCTGCCTTTAGGGCAGTTTCCAATTTATTTATTTTTTTAAAGCTAACAAAGTCTCTCGGCAAATTTCTTTCCATATGGCTCCTGTATTTAGCTTAGGTACATGACATTCTTCACATATCCTCGAGTGTACGGTGACCTTTCGGTGGGCATAAATAGTTAAATAGGAACGCAAAGATTAAACATCATATCGTGTTGGGGGGGAAATGACAACATTCAGCTCAACTTAAAGCAGATCCCGATGACCTCACCATTGAATTCATTGTTCTTTTCTGCATCCTGCCTCCTCCTCCTCCTCCTGGGCAAACATCTGCCTTATTGATTTCACAGCGGCCACAGCATAGATCATATGCAGCAGTTATAAGAGACTGCTCTCTCCTCCCACCTTGCTCTTTTTGTAGCAGGAGCTCCTTTGCATATTAGGCCACACACCCCTGATGTAGCCAATCCTCCAAGAGCTTACAGTAGCCCCAGTAAGAAGAGCTCTGTAAGCTCTTGGAGGATTGGCTACACTAGGGGTGTGTGGCTTAATATGCAAAGGAGCTCCTGCTACAAAAAGAGCCCTGCCGGCGGCCTGATGCAAGAATTCTCTTGGATGTTACAGAATCTATTTTTAGCATTTCTAACTTTGGGAAACCCTGAGGCGGGACAAATTAATGATACCGCTTTGTTCACCGTTCCCTGGGTCCCATGGTAGGGTCCTGATCCCATAAGAGCATTCCCTTCCAGGGCCCTGATCCCATAAGAACATTGCCAACTCTTGATTTAAAACAGGGTTCCCCCACCTGGTGCCTGGTATCATAATGCCCCTGTATAAATCGATGGTACGTCCTCATTTGGAGTACTGTGCACAGTTCTGGTCACCGCACCTCAAAAAGGATATTATAGCATTGGAAAAGGTGAAGAAAAGGGTAGCTAGAATGATAAAAGGGTTGGATCACTTCCCCTATGAAGAAAGGATGAAGCGCTTGGGGCTCTCTAGCTTGGAGAAATGATGGCCGAGGGGTGACATGATCGAGGCTTATAAGATTATGCATGGGGTAGAGCAGGTAGAGAAAGAAGAACTTTTCTCCTTTTCTCACAATACAAGAACTCATGGGCACTCCATGAAACTGCTGAGTGGTTGGTTTAGAATGGATAAAAGGAAGTACTTCTTCACCCAAAGAGTGATTAACTCATGGAATTCACTGCCACAGGAGGTGGTGGCAGCTACAAGCATGGACAGCTTCAAGAGGGAATGAGATAAACATATGGAGCAGAGATCCATCAGTGGCTGTTAGCCACAAGGTATAGATAGGAACTCTCAGGTTGGGGCAAGTGATGCTCTGTGTTCTTGGTGCTTGAGGGGCCAACAGTGGGAGGGCTTCTAGTGTCCTGGCCCCACTGCTGGACCTCCTGATGGCACCTGGTATTTTTGGCCACTGTGTGACAGAGTGTTGGACTAGATGGGCCATTGGCCTGATCCGACATTGGCTTCTCTTATGTTCTTATGTTCCCTTTGGTGCCTGCGGAGCGTTTCAGAAAGTGGGTGGGCCCATTGTCAGGCAGGGCTCATTATTGGCTTCCCTCATTCAAATGGAAGAGTTTTCCACTGGAGGATGTGGAAGACTGGAAATCAACTGGGCTTTGCTTGGTCAGTGTGTGGTTCCACTTCATTCCTTCTTCAGGATTTCATTCGTCCCAGGAGGTGTGAAGAGGGAGGTATTCTGTTCGGTTCCACTTCATTAGGCAGCCATTTTGGGTTTGGCTCTGTTATGTACGCGGACCACCACTAGGGGTCCGTGGCAAAGACTGGAGCTTGGCTCCCCTGGACAATAGGAACATAGGATCCTAGTTGGACAGACCATGAGATTAGAGAAAACACATGTATTAGAGAAACAGATGAGGAGCTTAGAGAATAGATAGCACCTGGGAAGAAGGGAAGGTGGAAACAGTTGATTGTAAATGACAATAAAAGACGGAAACTGAGAACACCGAGGAGGATGGAGAGCAGAGAGAACGAAACCCAGAGAGAAGGGCGGTATGCTGCTCAGAGCGAAGTTTGGAGTGTGCTGAAACACCCGATGCGCTCGGTCTGAGGTGTTGGTTTCCTGATTTAGTGAATCCTCACAACGGCGACCGGTCCCCTGGCGTCTGGCAGGGAGCAGGATCGTGACACATTCTGAGATGTGGAGGGCGGAGTGTAATGGAGTTAGGGTAAAGGAGCTGCCCACCAAAGGGGATGAAGTAGCCTGCCGTTGACGCTGCTGTTGCTCAGCTACCAGTGCAAGGGATACCAGCTTCCGGGTGGAGTCTGAGGGTCCCCTGGAATTATGGCATATCTCCAGACGACAGAGATCAATTCCCCTGGAGAAAATGGCTGCTTTGGAGGCAATTGCACTCCCCTGAGGTCCCTGCCCTCCCCAGGCTCCACCCCCAAATCTCCAGGAGTTTCCCAACCAGGAACTGGCAACCCTACACAGGCCCTCACAGAGGCAAAGAGAATCCTGGGCCACTTCCATTTTTGAGACCCCCTGCTGAAAACGAGAGGTTGGGAAGGGTAGTATTTCTGTTTCTGTAACTATGACCAAAGTAAGAGTTAACAACCAAAAGTGTAAATCTGAGGGGGGGCCCCCCAAGAATGTGAGGGCCGGGCTAAATGGCCCTGCTGGGCCCCCCTCTGATGCCCTGACCCTACACCCCCATCCCCCGCCAGCAGCCGGGGGGGGGGGATGAGACACCTGGCAATCCCAGTGACCACCCATCCTGCCTTCCTCAACTCGATGGAATGGGCGAGGGGGGCGGGGAAACTGCTATACGGCAAATACAGATATTGGCGTCCCAACCAAGGCAAACAGTACCTTTTGGTGTGGGGCTGATTGACACTTGGGAAAGGGCATCTCCCGCTGCCTGGCCACCCTGACCCTGACCCAAATCTTGCCCTGCAGATGCTATTTCTAGATGGGAGATTGAATAACGTATCGCGAACATGTCATCGAGTTCAGCTTTGAGCAATAACCATGGTGCTGATTTCTGCTGCAAAAACTTTTGGAAACCAGGCTACGGTTCTGGCTTTTGTATGCATATACGTTCTTTTCTTGAAAACTGGCAACCGGCCTCGTTGTACAAAGAATAAAAAAACATCAGTCTTGGTTTTTTTCCTGATCAGCTGGAATCCCTGTTGCAAAGTCACCCATATCCCTTTCCTACAATGTCTCCAGAGTCACTCAGGTGTTAAAAGGAAGCTCTGACTACCCCAGCGATACCAATGGTTGCTTACATATCACATGAATTAAAATACATATATCCTGATTGCTGTGGTTCTTGTGCTGGTAATAGGAGGCATAAGATAAAAGCACATTATTCTGTCTCTGGGTGACACTGGGAGGCCCAGTGATTCTGTCAGTGTTCCGTCTATGCCCTGATTTATAGTACTAGGATGTTAAAACATTCTGACACACAACAGCTAAGAAAGTACAGGCTTTGACCTTTGCTACCTTAATATAACGACACAGCTGAATGGTAAAGTCATCCCTGGAGGTTTCCAGTATGAGAGTGCTGCCCATATTAGCTGTTGTGTTGTGAAGATCAAAGATAAGGTCATAGGCTTCTGTGTGGCTACCTTTTGGACCAAACATGGAATTGATTTCTTGAGCCCTTTTCACTTCGTATGGAGTATCATCTGTAACTTTCATCCTGTTGACAGAAATATGAAAACATCATTTCAACAGACATGGCTATTTCACATTTTAAAAAGAACCAATTCTTCTTTTAACTGTCCCAAACGAAGAACTAAGGGGAACCCTAAGTAAGGTAGGAAGGTGCCTTAAAAATGTTTTAAATAAATAAAAATACACATGTGTCGTTCCATTCTCCTTCTTCAAAAAATAGGATGCAGCTACCAGGGGTCATTTCATAGAAAAAGAGGTGCAGCTTATTAGCATAACTTATTAGCATTACTTATTTGCATATGCCACACCCCCTGACATCACAGGAAGTGCGTCAGAAGGCAATACCCACCACTCAGGCTCCACTGGACTGTTTTGGATTGCTAGCTATGGGGGGGGGGATGTGCAGATCTGCCCTCACAGAGGAGGGAGAGCTTGTACCTGAAGGTGGGCAGAGGGCGGCTCTGCAGAGGGCGGATTTGACCACATGGATCTGGAGGGGGAAAAGGGGAAAAATATAATATGTTTTCCAAAGAGCTTACTTTTTAGAATGTCTACAAATGCAGCTGTTGTGGTTGTGATTTAAGGAACTATTTTGACCTCTGCTGGTGAAAACTTGCTGGCCCTACAAACTTCCCCTAGCACAGCGCAGAGCCACTTGGGGAGACCTGATTTTCAGCAGCAAAATGTGACAAAGGGAAGTGATTTAAAAACTCTTCTTGCCCTTTAAATTGCAACTATGGGCTTTTACGTGTCCTCATGTTCCTGGAGTGTGAATTCCTGTTTCCTGGGTTGGGTGAGTCTGTTCTGTGCATGTTATTCTCCCTCTGGTGGACAATTCGATATTACACTGAGCTATGTCTGGCATAAAAACCTGCAGTTTAAACCTGCAGGAAGGTATATGGGACATAAACCATTGTAATATCAAATCAACCACTAGAGGGAGCAAAACATGTGCAGAACAGACCCCCTCCCAAAGAAACAGGAACTTACAAATGAGGGAAATGAGAATGCAGAAAACCTCTATTTAGTAGCTCAATTCAAATACCTTTTATTGGCATACAATATTCAAAGCGTTTCCCAATAATACAATCCAAGAGAAATTATAAAATAGATAGTCGTGGCTATGTCAGGCCTAACTCAAGTTGTCACAAGTTAGATTTGACCATACAAAAGATGCCTGAATCATAAAATAAACTGGCATTCCAAACTTTTAAACTTAAGTTTTTAAACTTATAAATTAAGAATCATTAATATGATCAGGGTTACTCTTCCGTTTTATAAAACAATGGAGAAACTTAGCGGTCAGTTCAATGATCTCCAGATCTCGTGAAGCAAGGAGAAATTGTACCTTGATTCTATCTGATTGGCCTGCTACCATCCTAAGGGGGGCTTCTATACACTCCACTCGAATGTCATTTAACAATTTACAGTGTAAGAGTACGTGCTCAACAGTTTCTATTTCACTTCTGTTACACCTTCTGACACACTTCCGGTGACGTCATGGGGTGTGGCATATGCAAATGAGTTATGCTAATGAGCTCCTGCAACTCTTTTTCTACGAAATGACCCCTGGGGGGGTTTAATTCAGATCGGGACCACAACATGGAAGGAGCAGGGAGGTTAGCCTTCCTCCACCGAGCAGTTTTCCTTACCCAAAACAGCCTCGGGGGGGTGCCATTTGCCCCACTGGGGAGCTGGACATGTACTGACAGACTACATGGGCAGCTTCTCAAGGAGGCGTAGCCCCCTCAGGGCCATTTTGGGCCAGGAAAAGAGCCTGAGCCTGAACCCCCTTCTCCCCCTGCCCTGCAGTCCTGATCAGAATCGGGGCCCTGCACGTTTGGGAATGAGTTCCCAGCAGTGCAACTTGTGGCTGATGGTGGGAGAGTCAGGGAACCCTTGAGACTCACCTCTTTTTATTGCATAATTGGCAGCAGACGGTAGCATTTGCTGCTCCCAATCAGTAACACTGACTTTTCAGGTTGTGTACACCCCAAAACAAAGAGCATTTGTTATTTCTGAGGGCCCTGTCACTGAAGATCACCCAAATTCTTCTGGTGGAGGCTGCAATTTGGAGCAGAGGACTGGTGGGAGGTGAAGGGGGGAGGGACTACACCAGTTTGGTGTAGTGGTTAAGTGCGCGGACTCTAATCTGGGAGAACCGGGTTTGATTCCCCACTCCTCCACTTGCACCTGCTGGATGACCTTGGGCAGGCCATAGTTCTGATAAGAGCTGTTCTTGAAAAAGAGCAGTTTCTGTCAGAGCTCTCTCAGCCCCACCTACCTCACAGGGTGCCTGTTGTGGGGAGGGGAAGGGAAAGGAGTTTGTAAGCCGCTCTGAGACACCTTTGGGTAGTGAAGGGTGGAGTATAAATCCAATCTCCTCTTCTTCTTCTATTATTTATTTATTTTGTTGGATTTCTATCCCGCCCTCCCTGCATAGCAGGCTCAGTGAACAATATACAGCATACAAAGAATTAAAAACAGTTAAAATGCCAATAAAATACAACAACATTCCTCTGGTACAAGTCATAGTTAAAGCCTCACAGATGCAATCTATTTCAGGTTTGGGTCCTTAGATGGTAATGCAGATCTGATCCACTGAGGGAAGGCCCAATGGGGGGGGGGCGCCGGCCGCCCTAACTAAAAGCCTGGCAGAAGAGCTCCGTCTTGCAGGCCCTGAGCTACTGTAAAAGGTCCCACAGGGCCCTGATTTCATAGGGGAGCTCATTCCACCAGGTAGGGGCCACGGCTGAAAAGGCCATGGCCCTCGTTGAGGCAAGACGGTCCTGCAGTTTGTGGACCTTGAGTTTAGCCCCTTCCACCCAGAGGTATGATCATCACACACTGCATGTCATTTTAAATTTTGCCTCATGCTACATGAGCACTGTTATATGGAGGGTTTAACAAAAGCATATTGATGCTGACCCAATAGAGCATATACAGAGTGGCAGCCCTTTTTAGAGAGACAGTGTCTTGCTGAATATCTGTTCCTTCACATTCCGCTGCACAAAAAGCTGATCAGCAGGATTCCAGCGTTTGACAGGGTTTGGCATATTCATATTCGAATCAGGCAAGGAATTTTGCATGAAGCGCTTGTTTACTCAGCTTGTCACGTGGACAGCAAAACGTGCACAGAAGCCAGTTAGATGACTGCTAATAAAGTGACAAATAGCCAAAATAGCTTCCAATGTGTGTCGTAATTTTTGCATTAGTCTTCTTCTGCAGAAAGGCAAGCCACTGTTAAGTTTACTGTCAGCATATTAAGTTTCTTGCTCAACTAGTAATATGGACTTTGGTAGGTGATGAAACCAGCAAGAAGTTCTCATAAAAAAAAAATATATCCATGATCTGCTTCACTGCTCCCACTAGCAGGTTAGAACAACATTTAATTAATTTATGTGACTCATCCTTCTATGCCATCCACTGTATTAAAAAACACTTTAAAATTATAATAGCAATAATATCATTAATAATCATCGTATGGCATTGTGTGTAGAATAGCCAGGAGATCCTAAGAGTGTCTGGCAACCAGACGTTTTGGCTCTTTTAGCGTTATGCAACGCTAAGTGGCGAGATAGACCTGTTTTTAAATCAAGAGACATTCAGAGGTGGTTTGCCAATTGCCTGCCGCTGAGTCGCAGCTCCGGTATTCCTTGGAGGTCGCCCTTCCAAATTATAACAGTAGATTACATTTTGAAATAGGGATGCCAGCCTCCAAGTGGGACCTGGGGATCCCCCAGAATTACTGCTTATCTCTAGACTACAGAGATCCAGTCCCCTGGAGAAAATGGATGCTTTGAAGGGTGGGCTTTATGGCACTGTACCCCTCTGAGGTTCCAGTCCTCCCCAGGCTCTCCCCACAAATCTCCAGGAGTTTCCCAGTCACCCTACCCTCCACCCCCACCCCCTGCCGGTGACCAGGGAGGGCCTGGCGACCCTAATGCAGAGAGACGCAGTCTCTATACTGAAAATAGATCTGCAGATTTACTTTGGGCTCTGTGATGCTGCTGCCTGTGCTGTCCAACAAAGCTAAAATTGCACAGGAAGTTCATTCCAGGACACTAAACACGGCACGCTCAGATTAACGGCCGTACTTTAGTTTTACACACATACAGCAAACCAGCACAAACTCACAATAAACGTTTATCCTGGCTGTTAGCATCCTGTGGAATTAGCTTTTCTTTTCCTTTTTAAGCAAAGTGCATCATTTTAAATGCTTGTTCCTTATTAACTTGATGCGGCTGTACTGTAAAGATCATTAATTAATAAAGGCTGGAAACCAGGAAAGGCAACGGACTTGCCCTGTAGAATGTGTTTGTTTTGGGAGGCTATATATGTTGTCTTCATTTTGTCCGCTTATGTTGGAAGCATTGCCTATTTGGTCCCCCCCCATTATTTTATATCATATGCCACTGCACAAAAATAATGTTAAATATTAATGTTAGATTTGTATAATGTTAACAACTGTATTAATTGCAACAGGAAAAATACTGGTACGAGGAAACAGACAGTGGCACTAAAGCCAAGAGCCACGGGTTGAATTTGCACAAGGGAACGATGAAAATCAAGTGGGGATTTCCAGGTCGAAAGACTGGGGATGCAACATTCGCTAGCAGCACCCTTCTCCTTATTTTTGACTGACAGCCTCCGTCCATCTCTCACCCCCACACTGCAACCGGGCTTTCAAAATGCCTCAGCTTCAAAAGCAGCTTGAAACGCAAGAGGGGAGGAAGCTACTACAAAAAAAAATCACACACAAATCACAAGCCCAGAAGTCCCTTGAGCACAGAGAACAAACTGCTTGTTGTTTTGGATCCAAGCGAGGGGAAGTTTCTTGCAAACAATTGTGCTGATCCAGCAAAAACTAGTTTCCAGAGGATCTAACACACAACACACAGAATGCTGCTGCGGTAGGACCACAGTGAATAATCACATGTGGAGCCTTACCTCAAAAGGGCCCACCGGTACCCTAAAACGGGCCACTGGTTCCAGTGATAAAATGCCTATACTTTTGCACAACACACAGGCACACAGTGTATGGCTGCTTACCCAAGATGCTCAGCGTCAAAAACACGGTTCAGGTCACAGTCAACATACCGGCAACATTTTTCAACAGCTCTTGGATTGGCAATAAAAGGCTTCACCTCCAACCCTGGTCTCTGGATCTCAGTCCCGTCTTCCTGCCAGTGCTTGACCAGAAACACTCCGGATAACTCGTTGCCATGAGTTCCTCCAAAGATAGCAATCCTTCGCACGGGAGCTTCTCGTACAACCTGACAGGGAGTCATTCTGTGAAGCAACGTGAAGGGCCTCTGCAAACCAAAACAGAAATGACTTTTTAAAAAAACCACAGTTGGAACAAGTGACCTAAATAGAAGAACACAAAGTTTCAGATTTGTTGTTTTAATTCCTGTTCTGTCTGGACTGAATGTTAACTGAAAAAGAAACATTTCCCTACCAAGTCTTTTCTGCCACATGGGTGTTCCTGAAACTCTCTCCTCTGCCAAGACCGGCCCTTCTCTTTACTATATTTGGATAATAACATGTAGGGAATCTTCTTAAGAGAACATGTAACTCGTATGACCTGTATCTACAGTGACAGGAGATTTCCTCACTCACAACAGCAGAGGAGAGAAGGCATTTTTTTTGCACAATGTGTGCCAACAAATACTGACAATCAATGTTCCCTCTAGTTTTTCCCTCCTACTGAGCAGAGTAGTTCACATCCTGAGCAGAATGGAACTGCTGTAATCAGGGCTATTTTTGGGCAGGAACGCACAGGAACGGAGTTCCGGCTGGCTCCCGAGTTGGCCACGCCCAGCAGGAACTGATTAGCATAATAGGCCACACCCGACAGCAGAAACTCATTCGGATTGGATACATTAGGGGTGTGTGGCCTAACATGCAAAGGAGTTCCTGCTCCAAAAAAAAGGCCCTGGGTTTACAAACAAGGTAAACAGAATAAGGAGCAAAAGGTGGGTGTGGCTGGATAACCACACTTCTGGTAACATGTGGGTGTGGCCTAATGTGCTAATGAGCTGTGCTGTCAGGGGTGTGGCCCAATATGCTAATGAGTTCCTGTAGTTGGGTGTGGCCTATTATGCTAATGAGTTCCTGCTTGGCATTTTCTACAAAAAGAGCCCCTGGCTGTAATCTTAAAATGGGCACTGGGCAGTTTTGGAACCTGCATGGCTCCAGACTGCTGCTGACTGGGGCTTCCTGGGTTAATGAGCGGCCACTCACCAGCAGAGTTTACAGGGAACACTGTCAACGACAATAGTTTTTTTTTAAAGCCAAGTTGGCTGAAAGGCAGTTTAAACACTGATTTGTTTTAAAGATTTCTGCCCTGCTCCGTAGCATGCGCCTCCTGTGGCAGGTCACAGAAAAGAACGAGGTTAACACACTGAACCACCAAAAGCAATTACAACCTGAAACGGTAGGCGAACGAGTGACCGCCTGTTCCAAGGTAAACCTCAAATCAGCAATCCCATTTTAAGAGAAGAGATTGGATTTATACCCCACCCTTCACTCGGAGTCTCACAGTGGCTGACAATCTCCTTTCCTTTCCCCTCCCCACAACAGAGGCAGGTGGGGCTGAGAGAGCCCTCTCGAGAACTGCCCCTGAGAGAACGGCTTTGAGAGAACTTGTGACTGACCCAAGGTCACGCCAGCAGCTGCATGTGGAGGCGTGGGGAATCGAATCCGATTCTCCCAGATTAGAGACCGTGCTTCTAACCACTACACCAAACTGGCTCTAGAGTGCACACATTCCACCCCCATCCACAAATAGCAGCGTTTTCTCCCCATCCCCAAAGATCAAAAGACACCACCTTTCTTCTAACCTCCTCACCTCTCTCAACTCCCACTTAGGCCTGATTTAAATGTGATACTAGCAAGGCAGCGACACTTTCCCACCAGACTCTTCATGGGCTCGGCATCTTGTTTCAACTAGGCTGTGACCCAGGCAAAGTACTTGCGGACACACAGCTGCTTTGCACATGAGCGTCGCCAAAATTCCCGGGGGTTCCCGGAGATTTGGATGCGGTACCTGCCAACCTAGCAGTTTGAAAGCAAGAAATTGCAAGTAGATAAATAGGTACCACTTTGGTGGGAAGGTAACAGCGTTCCGTGCGCCTCGGCATCTAGTCATGCCGGCCACATGACCACGGAAACATCTTCAGACAGCGCTGGCTCTTCGGCTTTGAAACGGAGATGAGCACCGCAACCCTAGAGTCGGATTCGACTGGCTTTCCAGCAAGGGAACCTTTACCTTTTACCTGAGGAAGGCAGCATTTAGGGAACGATGTTGTAGATGGTGAGGCTGTGGTGCCATGGAGTCTGCTGGCCACAGCTGTGGTTTTCTGCACAGGAACTGATCCCCATGGGCTGGTGATCAGTTGTAATTCCAGGAGGACTCCACGTCCCACCTTGAGGTTGGCAACCCAAAGCGCTCTCTGTGTGTGTGTGTGTGTGTGTACACAGCAAGCTATCCAGAAATGAACTGCCTGGCAGGACAGGACCTTGGACCCAGCAGCAAGAAGACTCACCTGGGTGGGACCAGGAACAAAGAGGCACAGTCAGGATAGCCTCTGCAGCAGGGCACCCCTGGCAGTCCAGTCCAGGGAAGCTCAAAGGGTGCGAAAGTAGTAAGCAACAGTGGCTCTCTGGGCCCAGGTGTTTTGCCTCCCGGCCGGGCACTCCCCGGTCTAAGGCCGAGCCTCCAGCAGGGCGCCGGCCAGAGCCACGTTGCGGAGCCACCCTCCTCCCCATGCGCCTGGGCCCCTCCTGCCAAGCCCCGGGTGCCGTCGGCCCTGCCACCCCGGCGGTGGCCCTCCCTCCCTCCCTTCCCAGGCCAGCCAAAGGAACCACGCCTGCATTAGTAAATAAAGCAACCTGCATAAGGAAACTGTGAGTGGCTTGTGGTTTAAGACGCCATGGGCTCCAAGTACAATGCTCCCCTGCCCCTCAAGGGCACAGCAATATATACGGTATATCGATTCACTTACTTAATTCACAGGGTGCTTTCACACCTGCTAAATAATGCTGTTTCAGTCCACTTCAGTGACGGCTTGCAAGTGGATGTTGCCATTACACACAGTAAAATCCAGTTGTGAAGTGGATTGAAAGTGCCTTATTTAGTGTGCGCCTCTCTCACTGAGACTCAAAGGGGATGACCGTTTAAAACAATGCAACACTGGGACCGTGTAATGCCTCATATACATACTTCTCTCTTGCTGGCATCATGTTGACTTGAAGTCCACGTCCTGGTTCACAGGGCTATTTTTGGGCAGGAACGCACAGGAACGGAGTTCCGGCTGGCTTCCAAGTTGGCCACGCCCAGCAGGAACTCATTAGCATAATAGGCCGCCACACCCAACAGCAGATACTGCCTCCTTCAGCTCGGAACGTTCTTTCATGTAATTAGAAAACTCTCCATGCAAATAGAAAACTAGCAGAGCACTAACATGCAAAGGAGTTCCTGCTACAAAAAAAGACCCTGGGTTTTGACAACAAACAAGGTAAACAGAATAAGAAGCAAAAGGTGGGTGTGTCTGAATGACCACACTTCTGGTAACATGGGGGAGTGGCCTAATATGCCAATGAGCTGTGCTGTCAGGGGTGTGGCCCAATATGCTAATGAGTTTCTGCTGTTGGGTGTGGCCTATTATGCTAATGAGTTCCTGCTGGGCTTTTTCTACAAAAAAAGCCCTGAGAATAAGGATAAACAATTTAAAGACAGAATGTCCATTCTGGGGTAAACTCTCCATGCAGATAGACAACTAGCTGAGCACGGAAAGACGGTCTCTGCGTGCTGCGCTTGGCATGCATTTGCTCTTTGCACGGAGTTCTGAGCACAGGTTCCAAAACATGATCCTCCCCCTGCAACAGGGTTGCCAAACTCCAGGTGGCAGCTAGAGATCTCTCGCTGTTACAGCTGATCTCCAGGCAACAGACATCAGTTCGCCTGGAGAAAATGGCTGCTTGCAAGTGGACCTCATGGCATCACAGCCCACTGAAGTCCCTCCCCTCCCCAAACCCTGCCTTCCTCAGGCTCCACACTCAAAATCTCCAGGTATTTCCCAACTTGGA